>NC_041370.1:9518870-9766370 GCF_900634415.1 Cottoperca gobio | reverse complement strand
TTCTCCTTTTTGATAAAACATCTCCATCTTCTTCAGCACGTTTTATTTATTGTTTAACCGACGGTTTTCAGGTCCATTTTTATTTTATTTTTCTTTATGACCTTCTTCAGCACCTGTCACAGCTTTAAGGCTGTCCAGGAAATAAATGTGAAGTCTAAATTTTGACACCAATAACGATGCTTTAAAGAGGTATTTTTTAACATTTTGAGAAATACGAGTATTTGCCTTGTTGTGGAGTCGGATGAGAAGATTCGACACTTTTATGTCTGTACAGTTAATATGAAGCTACAGGCAGCAACTGGTTAGCTTAGCTTAGCTTAGCTTAGCATAGAGACTGGGTAGGGGGGGGGAACAGCTAGCCTGTTTCTCCTAAAAGAAAACTAAATCCACCTACCAGCATCTCTAAAGCTCGCCAATTAACACGTATATCTAGGTTCAAAAACATAAGTATGTTAGCAGTAAGCAGATACTCCAGGAAGTTGCTGCGCCCGGCTAAGAAGTAGCTGTTTTCCCCTGTTTACAGTCTTTGTGCTAAGCTAAGCTAAGCTAAACTAAGCGAAAGGTCTTCTAGCTCTAGCTACATATTTACCAAACAGACATGAGAATGATCTTCTCGTCTATAAGCCGATTTTCCAAAAATGTAGAACTATTCCTTTAAATTATAAAGTGTTTTTATTCTAAATTGGAACGAAAGAAGGATAAAGATAAATCACAAATGTTGCTCTAAGTGTTCTTTGTATTCTGATTATATATGCTAGGTGGCAAAGGACTAATGCTCCTGTTGGTGTTAATGGTACAGTAGTTTTTGGTAATCAGGGTTGTCATCACTGCTCCCTTCTTCTTCCTTCTATTTTAAATAAACAGGTGTATATTTTAATGAAACTGCAATGCAAAGCTAACATCTGCAAAACGAGAACAATAAGCGTGTACAGTGCTAACGTCCCCGTATTCATCAGACATGTTAGGCTTTTAATTGTTTTGATTTGCCATGCCAGGTTCACCATGATTCACAGTTAGTGAAAAAAGATCAAGAAAGACTTTGACTACTGACGACATATATTTAACACCCTGTTAAAGGGTTTTATTTTTTATTTTCTGTATGTACAATATTATTTTAGCAATATGCAATTGATTTAGGTTGACGCTGTGTGTTTCTTTTTTTTTTTTAAGATACCGTGTAAACGCTGCACTTTACACATTACCAGTGGAGATAAACGCAAACGGACATCGTCAGTACAGCATGTCTGCTTTGTCGGTTTGTAATTTATCTCAAAGAGGCCGACATTAAGCATTAAGCCAAATGAGCTGACATCATGTGTCATCTCGACACAATCTGTCACTCAGGAACTGTTCACCTAAATGTCGTAATCTCAGAATGTCGTATCAACGTCTAAACACGGCGACTTCGTTCACGCCTTGATAGACCAAAATCTGAAGACATGTGGATTGAACTGTCCGCCTGTAGCAAGAGACGAGGCCGGTGCTTCTCTAAGGTGTTATTTTTCTCTCTGTTTCTTTATGGCTACTGTGGAACTTGAAACATTTTGGAAAAAATGTGTTTTATTGTTTTAGCCTCTTTTTGTTAATGATGCTGTAATTATAAAACATCTGACTGGGGTTAACTTTAATATATGTCGTTGGTTTTGATCTTTTGTGTTTCTGTGTGTTTCTTTGAGAGCATTAATCGGGCACTTTTACACAAGCACTGCACTTACGTATAAATTCCATTTATTGCTACTTTATTCTACTCAACTTCGTGCACATTGTGCTGCACCACATTGGTGTTATTCATTGGTTTGCACAATAAAACAAAGCCGCAAAAACACAATGTATAGGCTTAAAGAAGGATTCTCACCTCAATAAGCATTATAAGCAAATACAAAAGTAATCTAATCAATAAAAGCAAACAAAGTTACCTTTATTTGATTTTACATAAACTATCATCAGTTTATAAAACATTGTACATTAATGTAGATCAAACTACAACTGTAAAATGATACTTGCATATTAATGAATCCGTAATAAAAAATCAATTAATTAACCTCGGAATATACTGTAATAGTATAACACTCACATGAGCCTTTTTATTCTGCAATATAAATACTTTTACTTGATACTTTCAGCACATTTTTGCCAATAATACTTAAGTATTTGTATGACATTTTCAATGCAGGACTTTTACTTTGAATTAATTATTTATATATTGCAGTATTGCTATTTTTACTTAAGTAAAGGCTCTGAATCTTCCATCACTTATACACACACACACACACACACACACACATACACATTACAAATGAAGAAATATCAGCATTTAGCATTTGTTTATTGGCATTATGAATATTTGTCACCACTTTAAACACCAGTACCACTGTAAACTATACACAGATTGAGACTCACACAGCTCAACAGTTAACAGTTAAAAGCTTAAACATATAAAAGGTTTGATGCAAATAAGATGTTGGTTAATGATGTACGGTATCTGAGTAAGTATATTATCATTTACTGCCAGTCAAATGTGTTTGAACTGAAATAAGAAGTGTATGGTTGAATCACAAGCAAAGGTATTTTTAATGAATTGAAAATGCTATCAGTTCAGTTTAGATCTTTTTGCAGCAATAAAAACACAATAAAACAACTGAATACATTAAAAATTCTGCTACGGTGCATGCAATACAGAATACAAGAATCTTTAAAAATAAAACAGAAATATATTAGTAAATAAAATAAAATATGTGTAATTTTCCTGGAAATGTACTCTTGTAACAGACATACAGAACTTTACACTCATCTTGCAGCTGGATCCGTCACTGGTGACATGTTTTTAGTGTAATTATATAAACATATCTTTACAGTGCACCTCCCTCTATAAGTAAATGCTAAGAGCTAGGAGTCTGAAAGCTGTCAATTAATAGGCCCTTAAAGAAAAGTAAAGATTTGAGTTCAAAGTGAAACCGAGATAAAAACATTAATTCTATCTGATGAATGCGGTTTCTTTTTACAGAGAAATTGCAGAAAAAAGCTACAGTTGTGATCGTGTTTTTTGTCAGAAAAATGTCACCGTTGCTTGATTTCTTTTACAAATTCCACAGTATTTACAAATAAAAAGTAATTGCTTGATTTAACCAAAACATGTTTGACAGGCAGTGCACATCCAGAAAAAAAGCTCTTCCTGAGCTCAGATTGTCAAAACAACAGATTAGTAAAAGCATTCAAATTAAGAACAAAAGGCGGACGACACCGCCAGATCAAATGTGCTGCAAAAACCGTATATGACCCAGAGAGTCCCATCATGTGATGCTTTGCTTTGGAGCATATAATTGTCACTGCTGCCCCCCCCCCCCCAACATTTAACCCTTGTGCCTCACTTGCTCTGATGTCCAAAAAAACCAGCAATAAAATTATATATTAAAATGATATACCGGTAGTTCATTCTTTCAATTTAGCAGTCGGGTGACTTCCTGTCCTTTAAGATATCAGTGAACAGCCAGTCATCCTCGTGCGGCGGTGTCAGTATGGGACGGTGCTCAGGATTATTAAGCGGGACAGAGAATGATTGAGCAACGCCCTCAAATGGTGTAAAGTTTGGGTTATTTTCACAATTTACCAGCATACAGGGCCTCTCCTCTTGAGGTTGCTGGTACGTCTGCAGCTCTGAGGTGTCGTAGTGGTAGCAGATCGAGGAGGGGAGCTGGTCTTGGACGATGTCTGCCTCTTGGTTTGGCTTAAAAAATTTAAACTGTATCTCTGCAGCATCTTCATTTTGTCTCTGCGCCTGCGAGCTCCTCTGGAAGGGGTTCATGGTCAATCCCTGATCTTCATGATAACTGTATTCATATCTGTACTCGCCTGTCTCACAGTGTCGATCCTCCACCTCGGATCTGTCGCTGAAACTATCTGCAAATCCAACACCATCAGCCCCGACTTCCTGCGCAGCGTCACCTTGGCATTCACAGATGCTTTTAAAATAGGCCTCGACATCCATGCAGCCTAAGTCCTTACCACCAACGCTGAAAAGATCCATAATATCTGTCCACTGGCTCTCTGAAATGTCCGCAATGCTCTGAGATGAGATGTCTGTGAACATCTGGATGGAGAAGTCGCAGGACGAGTCGAGAGACAACGGAGAGAGCGAAGGAGAGATGTCCACATTTTGGCCGAACTGAATGAAACTAGCGTCCTGCTGAGTTGAGTCTTCGGAGAAGTTGTTGGCTGTCTTCAGCTGACTTCCATCGTTGTAACACTCAGTATGAAGGAGCTCTTCACCTTTTGGGGAGCTTATACATGACAATGATGAGGATAGCGGACTCGCTTTTTTCTGCCTCTCATTGCTCTTGATGTTCTTTCTAGCGGTGCAGGTGGTGGGCTGTGATTTGGGGTGTCGTTTCCAAAGTTGACCCGAGTCCGGCTGCTTCTTTTCACTGATTTCAGTTGCATGTGAGCCGACAGAGACGTCACTTCTAGACTTAGAGATGCCATCTGCATCTGTGTGAGCGCTGCATTTCTCTCGGTCTTGTAGATCACCACCTTGGGGTGGGCTACCTGACTGGTCCAGTGTCTCCGGCTTCTGTGATGGCGGAGACGATATGTTTTTTTTCTCCTCCTTACAACAAAGAGCAGATGCCTGCCGGTTGTTTGCTTCTTCTATGTCTGCAAACTTTCTGTTGCGAGACGAGGAGAAAGATTAAATATTAAACAACAGTATGTTTACGTGTAACCTCAAAGGAATAGTCGCCAAGAGTTAGATGAAAAGATCGATACCACTCTCATGTCAGTACGTTAAACACGCCGCCGCAGCCAGTTAGCGTAGCTTAGCACAAATATTGTAAACAGGGGGAAACAGCTACCCTGGCTCTGTCCAACAGTTATCCAACTATCATTTTGTTTCATTTGTTTTAGGCTGTACAAAACTAAAGTGAAAAACCGTCACGTTGCGGTTTTACAGGGGGTTATATGTTATTACTGCTATTACTATATAGCAAGGGGCATTGACTTTCTGGGGTCTGGCAGCCTCATGATTTTATTAGTGTTTGTGCTAAGCTAAGCTAACAGGCTGCTGGCTGTATCTTCATATTCACCGTATGGATAAGAAAGTGGTTTTGCATTCGCAGAATTTTAGAATTTCTAGAGGTCGAAGAGGTGAAAAGTATCCAGACTCAGAAAACATATACACATTTGTGAAACATTTTGGTGCTTTTCTGAAGCTCCCACATACCTCTGGATCATGTTGTGCAGGAAGCGACGGTGGTTGACTTGGCGTTTGGACGGTCGGTTCTTCCTGGGTTTCTGGAGAGTCCTCATCATGTGACTCGCTGCTGAAGTTACAAAGGTGTAGAGGTCACGACCCCACGGGACCCCTCGCTTCAACCCGGGCTCCAGAGACACAGAGATGGATGGTCGCATGGCTGAAAGAATGAGACACGGGGGAAATGAAGACATGAAAGAACTAAAAAATCTGAGAAAAGACTAAATTGTGTTGAAATCAGATCAAGTGTATTGCACGTTGAGTGATTTAACATGAGGAAAATATTAAGAAAGTATCTCTTACAAACACCTTTAAATCATTGTACTCAAGTATTTCCATTTTTTGCCACTTTATACTGTAAGTGCTACATTTCAGAGTGAAATATTGTAGTTTTTACTCTATTACATTGATTTCACAGCTGTAGTTACTCTGCAGATTAAGTTATAATATACAAAACCTATGCTGAGTTTATAAAATACAATGCATAACAGGTTAATCTACTCAACAGTACAGTGTATGACTTAAAGACTGCGTCACCTCTACCAGCTGCAACATGAAATGCTGCATTAATACTAATCCAATTATATGCACATAGATCAACATATAACACCACTGGGAGACATGTTATGCATAACAATTTGACTTTAAGTACATTTTACTGCTAATACAAATGTACTTTTACTTAACATTTTGAATGCAGGACTTTGAATGCAGTATTTTTACATTATGGTATTTCTACTTAAGTAAAATGTGTGAATTAATTTCACCCCACTGTTATTACCGGTACGTAGAGTATTGATAAATTAGACACATACAGTAACTGCTGTTTGTTTAGTTTTGTTCAAGTTCAATACAAGAATGAAATAAAATCATGTATACCTTAATCCTCGTCAGGCTGCTGTGTGTCTTCGTATCTTCCTACAAACACTGAGGACTCAGCCTGACGGAGGCGAGCTGCCTCCGAGAGAGAGGTGTGGTAATTACATTGTTGATGTGCGTCTTTGCAGGTATTGTGTGTCTGTGTGCTCAAATTAAGTCAAGTGACAAAAGCGCTCAATTCGAATGCACAAATTCCCCCTTTTTTTCCCCAGCAGCATGAATAGAAAACAACTTGACAAATTGATAGTGGGAGAGGAAGTGAGACACGATGAGAGGCTCTGAAAAGAAAGAGGCAATTATCTGAGAAGTCAACCGCTCGTGGAGTTGTGGGCACACGTCTCCATTGTGTGCCGCACTAAAGGCAGCTTGTTAAATACTGGGAGACACAAACGCACCAGTTGAGACAGTTAACAAGCCCTTAATTGATCAGCTTAAACTCTGGCCCTAATTATCACATTCTCAGAGGGAAGAGCTAAGATGGTTGCTAGTAGCTTTAATTGACCTTTGCAATTCAATAGCACACCTTCCATGTAGAGAATTTTACATATCTATGGCAGCAGGTGGGTGGAGAGAGACCGTTTCTTGTCTTTCATCCAGAATCTCATTGAGATATGTTGTCTTGTGTTTCTTCTTACATTGCTTTGTGTTCCTGGTTAGCTGTCTTATTTTCATAATGTGATCATTTTTGTTGCATTTTCAAATCTGGAAACAGGAACATGTGACATTAACAACATAGAACTCAGACAGATATTCCCATTTCCAGTGTAGCACGGCTTAACTTTATAATAATTGTTGTTATTATATATCATCTACTATTTTGTATTATTATTATTACTACAATTTTTTATTTTTGGTCTTGCGTTTTTTTGTATATATATATATATATATATATATCAATTAATATGACTATCATTACCTTAATGGTTATTTATTATATATAATTATTACATATCTTTATTACTCTGCAGTTAGTGGTGTTATTATCGTTTTTATTGTTATACACTATTGTTTGTTATTTCTCTATGTAGCAACATTTAGCAATATATTATCATTATCTTATCTACCATTACTTATTATTATTGTTATTATTATTATTATCACTACTATATTATTGATCCTGTATTTGTTTTTCTCTCTCTCCTTCTTAAATTGATCCTCAATTACTCTTACTCTGTAATGGTTGTTGTTGTTGTTTTTTCTTTTAATTATTTATCTTCCCTCATTTTTATTTTTATTTTTACTGTCTGTCTTTCTGTCTGTCTGTCTGTCTGTCTGTCTGTCTGTCTGTCTGTCTGTCTAAATATGTGTAAAAGTCACTAATGGTCTGGAGGATGGGAAGGTGGGAGGGACAGGACGGTAAGGGAACACGGGGAGGGGCAGAAGTAGCGACTTCACCTATATCTGTAATATATATTAATATTTAATAAAACTTCAATTAACAAAACATTAACAATAATACACTGACTACAGATAAGTACCTCATACAACCCCCCACTATCCCTATAAAAGCACTTTATCTCAAACAGCTTTCTGGCTTCTTTGATGCAACAACTCAATTTACCCAAAGCTCAGAAGCTGTAGGAGTGGCAGCTAGCCTATTTATAGTGACACCAGCACATGTGCCTCTGACCAGAGAGCTGCTCAGCTAACTTTCTGCTGTGGTTTCAACTTCAACACTATACCAAGTGGCAAAAATTAGTGGTAAGTTCGTTTTACTGTTCTACACGGACGTGAATCAAGTGTTTTATGAGGTATAAGAGGCCTTAAAAAACCCTGTGTGCAATGGGCACTGTTACTGGAGCATTAGTCAGTTTTCTCAGTCTACGTAAATGAATATGTTGACGGGTTTTTCACAACCTCTCTACTGTCTGCTGCTTTTCCTCACATCTGTTATTTTCTCATATTCTTCTCCGGGCTGATAAAGGTCTTATCACACTTTCTGAGCAACAGTGGCAGAACTTTGACCTGGTGAGAAGACCTCCATGTCAGCTCCTCCTCCTTCTCGTCCAGCAGAACCAATCAGAAAGGAGCTTCGAGTCTCTTTGGCTTTGCTGATATAAGGAGAGCTTCACTGAAAGGTAGGTTTACTACTTCTTGGGCAAAAGTCGTAACGTAAAGTTGGTTAAGACGGAACAAATATCATTTTCAATATGTCATTTAGATCACTATTAGCAGGGGATGTAGGCTGTAGTTGGCCACCATTCATAATTTCCTTTAACATTTTATGTTTCACCTTTATTTGACCAGGAGAGTCCCATAGAGATTTATTTTTTAAGAGAGACCTGGCCAAGAGAAGCAGCAGCATAAATAAAAAGACGAGTTACGATTTTACATGATTTTAACCAGATACATTTAAAAACATTGACATCTTAAGGAATCTGCCTGTACTTCTTCCATTTTAGATTCAAATTTCTTTAACATTTATCTCATTTGAACATGTATTTAAGAAAATATAAGATATTATTTTTTATCACAACAGGGAAATGTGCAGTTTTACAGCAGCAAAGAGTACAAATGTATAATAAATAAGTAAACATTTAAAAAACAAAATATATTAGGCATACTGAATATTGAATTCAATTCATTCTTCCTACTTCCTCCAAAAATGTAATATATTAAATTGTGTCAGGTTTTTCACCATGAGCCGGGCCTGGGCGGTGTTCAAGGCTCACCCCTACGTCAGTAACGTGCTGGGATACACCACGCTGTTCGCCTCTGCTGACCTCATACACCAGAGCGTGCTGGGTGGGAAACATGCAGAAGGATCCACGTCACAGGATTCTGCCGGCATCAACTGGTGTCAGACGGCTCGGGTGGCGACTGTTGGCTTCTGTTTCCATGCCAACTTCAACTACCACTGGCTGCGAGCGCTGGAGCGGATGCTGCCGGGAGGCGGAGTGAGGGCGGTGACTGGGAAGGTTGTGGTGGATCAGCTGATCGCAGCTCCTCTCACCATCAGTGCCTTTTATATTGGTAAGGGTGTCACAAAGCCTCTTTAAGTGATGTATATAAAAAATACTCAAAACTCTTAAAAATAGCAACATTTCTTACTTTATTCATCCGATATAGTTGACTCCCACCCCAAAAAAAGAACATCTGAATCACCCCTAAATGACCCAGCTGGTGTAATGTGTGTACTCAGGTCATTTACCCTACTTAAGTATTAATACCACAATGTAGAAAATAATCTTACAAGTAAAAGTCCTGCACTCAAAATCTTACGAGGTAGAAGTACTCATTGTGCAAAAATAATATAAATTATTGGATTATAATTATTGATGCATTAATGTTTCATCACTTTGATTTTTCCAGCTGGTAAAAGTGGAGCTATTTTTAATTACTTTATGTACTGCTGTGTAATTTTTATATAAATTTGAATATACATGTAGTTACAACACATCTGACAATATTACAAGTATTAAAAATAAAGTGTATAAGTGAGTAATCCTCATGATTCTTTGCACTTTTTGTAAGTCGCTTTGGACAAAAGCGTCAGCTAAATGAACTGTAATGTAATGTAAAAGTGGGTTTGAACAATGCTTATCCACACAACATGTATTTCTAACAATGGATCTATCAAAGAATCAGTAAAATATTTAACAGCCACCTCAACTTTTAGGTTTAAGTTTACTAGAAAACAAAGAAGACCTGTTTGAAGACTGGAGACAGAAATTCTGGACATCTTACAAGGTAAACATACAGTTATTGTTAGACTAGTATTTATTCCTAAAATGAAATACATCTTTTCTGTCTGTCTACTTATCTATAAATCTTCCTCTCTTTAGACTGGAGTGGTATTTTGGTCCACAATGCAGGTGAGATATTGTTGTATTTGTCCCATCATCGGTCACACATACAGTATATGAACTGATGTAGAATAACATATTTTTCACCATCTCAGGTAGTGAACTTTACCCTGGTCCCCCCTGTGGCACGCACTGTGTTTGTGGGAGGCATCGCACTGACTTTCACTATCTTCCTGTGTCACCTCAGACAGCAGAGTGGCCGCAAACTCGAATAAACTTGAGATCGTCAACTCCATGATGCAAGTTTTTGTATTGAATGACTGTGACATTAGAAAAATGCTTATTTAAGGGCAGAGTTCAGTTGCAAAGACATACTGAGAAAACAAGGGAACATAAATGTACTTTATTGATCCCAAATTGGGAAATTCTAGAAAAATAAGTTGTCATCTCTGTGAATCAGCTGATTATCCCTCATAGGTTATTGTTCAGCTGTGATTTCTTTCTCGTTTCAACAGAATACTGTATCCAAATGTGAATTATTGATGCAACAGAGTTTAATTCTGCTGGTCTAATCTTTCCCCCAGAGGAAACAGAACTATTAAATCCATATTTTACTGTCTCAGTGTGTCATACTGGAATAACGTTGTCAATGTTGCCATACATTTTTAATCTATGAAACTAAAATAAGATATTGTTTAATTATTTTAATTTGTGATTTTTCTTATCTTTTCGAGAAATGTAAAGCAAATTGTATAGTGTAAACAATTTGTTTTGAATATAAACATGCTGAACATGAACTTCATATGTTTGGCACCTCTTATTGCTATAAGGAGTTTTTATTTGATTAGGGACAGTACACAAATGATTGGGGTTGGGAGGGGCGCTGAACCATAGATCTGAAACAAACAAACATTTATGGCAAACAAGGCGAAAATGCAAACACTCTCTATTTGAATAATAATCACCTGTTCTGAGGAAGGAGGGCATGCAATTCCCGGAAGGTACATTGTTACTTTATTTATAGAGATCTATGAATCAAATGTGGTTATCAGCACATATTTTGGGCTATTTATAACTGTTTAGTTTGACTGTCTGAAGTCCTTAAAAACACAGTGAAAAAGAACACTCATAAATATTGAGAAATAAATCAAGAAAACCTTGCACTCTTCAGAGCAATCTTATCATGGAAATGCTTCTTAAACTGAGTATTATAAAACATTGATGACTGTATTATAAACCAAAGACTTCAGATCACTTATCACTGCACTGTAGTGAACTATATTGGACCACATTCCCTGAAGACGTATGCTATAATTACAAAATTATGCTTTAGAAAGAGACGCTCCAGGCAGAATCATCGTTTTTTTGCGTCTCTGGATTTCTTTCAAAATTCAGAATTCATATATGCATATTTAAACATAACATTTCAAAAAGTTGATATAATACAAAAAATAATTGTCTTACTGTAAGTAATCAACTGGGGAAGTGTCATTATATCAATTAGGTAAAATGTTTACCCTATTCACCTTATATGTATTGATAAAAAAATAAAATAAAAAAATAAATAATCTGTCTTGCCTCTCCCCACCACTGGAGGAACTGTCCTGTAGGAACAGCATCCCCCGTAGCCAATCAGAGACCCGAGATTTCAGGCACAGTCTTTATCGCGAGACCTCAGCTCTTCCTTTTCCCTTTTCGCTCTGAGCCCAAGATGGTAGGTGCTGCTAGAAGAAAATGTAAAATACAATAGCTTGACTATCCACGATCATCCTCTGAATTAAACTATATTATGTTCTTAACGGCAACCTGTACATGTTGTAAACATAATCAACGCTACAGTCCTGTCATGATTTCGTGTTATTCGATAATGTAAACGATACTAGCTTACCTCTTTGGTTCCTATGTCCAGGCAGCCGCTTCACGCCTTGAGGTTGATCAGAAACGAGCTTTAAAAGTCGTTCAGAATCCGGAATATAATGTTGAACGATCATTTCTATTTCTCCAAAGTTAACGCTTGTTTCAAAATGTGTAATTCAGCCGTACTTTCAAAGTGTAAAGTTGTTTACTGTGCCACTCGTGATAGCAGTTAGCTGTGTAGAGTCAACGTGTGAACCGGCCTGTACTAACGTTACATGTTGACCTGTTTATTAACTTACAGGGACGTAACTGTTTTATTTGTGATATAAATTCTGCTCAGTTGTTCAAATGTTGTTGTGGTAGACTACTTTAAATTACAATGTAAGACTAGCAATAGCCCCTGTGTGTAATAGATGCCATTAGGTGTTAATTTAACAGTTACAAAATGAACTAATCTGACATAGGCTGCTTATTAATGCATTACTCTTTGATATTCTATTAATGTTTGTTTACTTTTCTAGGGAGTTGACATCAGACACAACAAGGACCGTAAGGTGCACAGGAAAGAGCCAAAGAGCCAGGATATCTACCTGAGGCTCTTGGTCAAGGTAATTTATATTCACACATTATGCTTTACTCATTTGAAGAAGAAAACGCTAGTATTAATCCTGTAATGTTTGGCACATTAAATTCTGAGTAGATGTCTTGTAAAGCTTCACTACTGTCTGTCACATGAGGTTCCTAACCATCCTGCTGGGTTCTTACAGTTGTACAGGTTCCTGGCCCGTCGCTGTAATGCTCCCTTCAACAAGGTCATCCTGAGGAGGCTCTTCATGAGCAGGACCAACAGGCCACCAATCTCAATCTCTCGTCTGGTCAGTTCCAAGTCTCTCATCCTGTCCACCACTAATGAATCCTTCTTTCACTCTTATTAGTATATTATTTAAAACACCATCACAATGTAAACTTGCGCTATAAACACATCGGCAAAGACTGCGATGTTGGTTGTAAGATTATTGGTAGGAAACCGCATTTTAATTTAGTAACTTTCTTTTTTTAATTTGTTCTTTTTGTATATAGTTCAACGTGAGATAAGGGAATGTTGAACCATTTCATTTTCTTGTTCAAAGCAATTTGTATTTTTAGCAGTTGAGTTCACTCCAATGTCCGTTTATTTATGCCAAGTAATATCGCTATCGGGATATTAAACGTCAGCACATATTTTCCTCATATCGTGCTGCCCTACTTATTGGATCTGTCTAACCTATGAAGACTGAAATGCATTTTTGGCAAAGTAAATTTGGTTTGAATGTTTTTAAGGATGCACAGATTCGATCCACTGGATCAGTATGTGACAGATCCACATCGTACAGTTTCTTTGTTATCAGTTTTAGTCAGTCACCGTGGGCTGATGACTTTGTTTTTAGTGACGCAGCATCCCCCGCCTCATTTAACCTTACTTACAAAATATCCAATAAGTTTTATACAGTGAATCATACAGAATTAAAACAATTGGGAAGAAAGGAGCACGGGTAATGGCTTGGGACTTGGTATCAGTGGATAAGCTAAACGTGAAGCTTCTGTAAAGTTGCATATGCGCATTGTTTTCTTGGTCTGTTCTACTTTCCAATTGCTCTGAATTTTGTGATGTAGTTTGTATTGGGTTAACAGTTGGATATAATTTAAGTCTGTTCCTATTTGGCTCTATTTAATGTGATTAAACATCTGACTTGGCTTCCTTTGCAAACAGATCCGTAAGATGAAGAAAGCTGGCCGTGAGAACAGAATCGCTGTTGTTGTGGGATCCGTCACTGATGATGTCAGGATTCAGGATATCCCCAAACTCAAGGTAATCCCTCTTTTTAGAATGGCAGAATTCACCTATTGGTGTTTCTCATTTTTAAAATAAATCCTTCAGTCATTGGCGGATCTTCCCTCAACCCTTATGTCGGTCAATGTCTCTGAGATCGTCCTCAATTTCCTGTTTCTTCTCCCACAGATCTGCGCTCTGAGAGTCACCGATGGTGCCCGCCGCAGGATCCTGAAAGCAGGCGGTCAGGTGATGACCTTTGACCAGCTGGCTTTGGCTTCTCCCAAAGGACAGGGCACAGTGCTGCTGTCAGGTAACTAAATGTTATATTTAATTTTTAATACCATGATGAAATTGGAATAGATGTAAGCAATCGTCCCACTGCTGACTTTAGTCCACATATCTATTTTAGTTTCACACTGGCATGTTCTACTTAAGGAGGCACTTGTGAGGGAACTTGGTTTGTAATGTTAACATTAAAAGAATATTGAGGAAAGCAGGTTTTTATCTATATTCTTAGCTGAAATGCTAAAAACTGCCAGCCTCAGTGCCAGTGAGTTTTATGGAAGAAATCATTTGGTGCTTGTTTTCAGTAAATAAATGTATCTCGTATATTAAATTTGAAAAGACTGCATGTGTCAACTGTCAAAATGTTTTTCTTGCCAACAATCTAAAGAATATTCACCTGTTAACACAATGAGGTGCACATGTTTGTTTTTCTGTTTCGTATACTGTTCACTCTGGACATATAAATGGATATTTTAATGAGGCCACATGTAAACTGATAGATTGCTAAAACTGCAATTCATCATGTCACAAGTTCAATAAAATCTTAGGAAAGTAATTAATACGGCAAATGTATTTTTAAATATCACATTTCATTCTCAACATTATAATTTCTTTTTTTAAACATCTTCTCATCAGAACTGTTATAGAAGTGAAGCCACTCTTAAGCTCTGAACTCAAATGTGCAAAAATTAAATGTATGAAGGAGAGTATGGTTTTGAAATGTATTTGCTTTTAATCCTTAACATTTGTTTGTTCTTCAGGACCCCGTAAAGGCAGAGAGGTATACAGGCACTTTGGAAAAGCCCCTGGAACTCCTCACAGCCACACCAAGTATGTATACAGTTGATGTGTTTCTGTCTTCAAACTAAAAACTAAATGCTTAACTTGGGCTGTTTCAACAAATAATAAGATTTTGATCAGATTGATACCAGGCTATCAAATAGGCCCGACTAGAAGACAATGGACTAATGGAAATAACGCGTGGAAAAGTGGGGTTTTCACATTCAGCATCTTCTGTTTTTTAGTGGATTATCCATAAGTAGAAACCTAACTCTTATACAACACTACAAAATAATATATAATTTAAATCACAGATTTAATAACTTCATGTAATTAGATTACATCTTCAATTGTCTAAGCAACTATCATTCTCCTGTAGAGGCAAGTAATCAAGTTTTTGTAGAGGGGAAAAGCACAGGTACAACTAATAACATGAATCTTCACTTTGTTCTTAAGTGTGCTAGTAAGCACAAGACCCTGGTACACTGCTCTTAATCTGAGTGCTGTTATAAACGGAGTGGTTTTCTGAGGAGGGTAGATGTATTCGTTTGGAGAGGATGGGTTTTTTCACAGCAGGCATTTTGACTTCTTAGTAGAAAAGACATGTTACTATTAAAATCACTGTTATATTAAGTTGCCACAATAAACTGACAGCATGTGCATTGCCAGCATCTCAAAATTAAAGCAGCTAAATTGATTTCACTCGTGTTTAATTTAATATTTTGCTGTGACGTAAAAGGCCTATAGTTTCTGGCTGAATCCAAATGATGTACATGTGTAAATAACAAAACATCCTAAATCCTAATAGACATTTATACCATGGCAAAGGAAAACTTAGGTTTTGAGTGTTATAAAAATAATATTGAAGAATTTGACACACGAAACCAATGCCATTAAGCTCCATTGTATAACTAAGTTTCAATCAATGCTTTGTCAGAAGACAAGAGTAGTTGGCGCTCAAGTAAGAGGGGAAATGGTAGCGTAGCCTCTTAAACCCTTTTTAGTGATAGTGAGATTCAATCAAACTGTATTTTTATAGCACGTTTCAAACTAATATAATGCACTTTAGTGATCAACAACATTTTGTGTGTTGGATAGTAAAATGTTAATAAAAATAAAATGTATCGCAACAATTAAATGTCCATAAAACGATAGATTAAAAATAAATAGCAATAATAGAATAACTATAAATTATGAAAGCCAGAATAAATAGATGGGTTTTCAGTTAATGTTAAAAAATATATCCATTTCCAGCTTTCCTCAGATCCTCTAAAAGCAGCATTGCCAAATGTTTTACTTCAGCTTTGTGAAACACCTATAAGAGAAAAATCAGAGGTCTTCTTGGTTCATAAATTAAAAGCATTTCTGAGAGGTATTCTGGCGCACGGAAATGTAGCGCCTTTATTAAATCATTTTGAAAGTCGATACAAAGTCTAGCCTGCTAGTTATAAAAACATCTGCTCATAAAGAGCGATAGATCGATTGTGAATAGTGACTGCTAGGTAGGGTTTTGCAGTAATTTTGTAAGACAGCTTTAATGTACAGAACATTTATATTGTGTTTATATGAATGTTGTATTTTATACTTAACTTTTCTTTCTCTTCTACAGGCCCTACATCCGCTCCAAGGGCAGGAAGTTCGAGAGAGCTCGTGGTCGCAGAGCCAGCCGTGGCTACAAGAACTAATCTTGTCTGTCTTTGTTTTCCATGCAATCTGATACAAATAAAAAGATCGACTGTACAAAATGAGTTTGTTTGCTTTTATTGGACAGCTTGCACACCCTTGCAAATACATCAGTCTCTAATTTTAAGCATAAGATAAAATGCTGGTTAACATCATAACAAGACTAAGATGAAATATTTCACAATAACAACTTTTTTCCAGTCTTTCATTTCCAAATCTGACGTCGGCAATCGTTTGATCAGTATTGATATTGAGTTGGTAGGGGGAAAATGAGTTGGCCAGGAAGTGGTGGTCTGTCAATGATTGGAGAATGTCGGTGGGTGTTGCAATGTTTTCCTTATCGCCATTGGACTTCCTCTCCGCCGCTCAAAGCTGCTGCTACTGCGTATCCAGTCACTTCCATGCACCGAGATACAGCTTTCAGTGACTATCTGTCGTCGTGAGGGGGAGACAAGATGAGGTAATTTTGGGTGTTTTTACTTGGATATATTAGATTTAACTTGGTTCCGACTAAGCCGGTGCTGGCGAAAATATAAGTATTTAAAAGTTACAAATGTTCGGCTTTTTGCAATCAGTTAAAACCGCCCGTTAGCTAACCGTTGTCACTGTCATCTGCGTTAACTTGGATACCACCTCAAACCCTTTAATACATGAGACGTCAAATGGGTTTTTTTAAGTGCATATATGGTGATGTGTAGTAATTTTCAAGAGAATAAAGTTGAAATAGTTCCGTAAATTGGCTTGAATTCAGGTTAAACTGCTAGCCTCTGCTAACTGACAACGGTGTGTTGCTCTTGTCAGGCAGCAGTTTACAGTTGCTACTGTATTCACAACATTAGCTAGCGTTTGCTATCGACTTCATTTAACGTTAGGATTCGTAACTTTTAACACCTTTCGCTTCTTGATAGGTATTTAAAAGACTGCTGCATTTATGAAAATGGCTCTTCAGTTTAGGTGTGCTGTTACTATTAAACTACAGCAAGAGTTAAGTTGTCCAGCAGGCTAACAGCCTGTCCAGCTGCTAGCTAACGTTAGGTGGATGTCATTGGAGAAGTTTAACGTTTAGCTTTTACTTTATATCATCAGGGTTATTAGAATAGCTAGAATCGTTGCTGTTAAGTGTAAGTATCCTAAGTATACTCTTGGGTTCAAAGTATAAAGCTAACCGAAACTTGCCCAAAATACCCCGAAGTCACTCAACAACAGCCTCATTGTGTGGGGGACAAAATTAGCCTGCTGATATTATTTCTGGGTGTCCCCGCCCAGCATTTCAAGGACGTAAGATGCAACAATGGGCATCAGTTTGGTCCTTTTTGTATGTGTTTTATCCAGACGGGACATCAACCAAGTATTGATTGTGTCTGCATCGCAGCTTGCATAATGTTTTCGGCTGTTGTACAACTTGAAAGAAAGATGTGACCAGTTTATTAATTTAGGGTACACCGAAGTCCCACGGTGATAGTAATTGTACTTTGACGCACTAAAGTCTAATTCACTGGACCCTGCTGATATGGAGCTTTGACATTACTGTCTATATACCTGTACATAAGTGTTATGATATTAATAAATTGCACTTTGACATTATTTATATACAGTGAGACCTTTTCAAGTTATATATAGTTACGTTTATGAAATGAGTCCCACACTTGTTTTAACAGACACAATGTTTCAGTGGTGTGTTTGTATCTAATATAGTATGGATTTGTAATGTTTGTTACATTTTTAACAGGCTCAATATAAACATTTCCTTTTTTTGGGGAACCATTTTAGATTGTTGAGTAAGATTGTTCATGCTAATGCAACATCTCTAAAACCCAGTACTATGTAGGTCAGCAATTGGCATAATCTAAATCTTAGATTCAAATTGTGAAAGAGTTGAGGCACTGTTTCCCCAAATCCTGTTACGCAAAAGCCCTATTTAAGAACAATAAAAATACCGACCAGACGTGGTCATTCTCATTCAACCTTTTGTGCAAAAATAATGTGGTGTCTCAGCAAGGCGGTTGAGGATGTCTGACTGTTAGTCATTATGTACAAAGACACGCTTGGAGGTCAAGGGGCACGATGGGTCTTGTATTGCTTCATCCTGTATCCTATAATCTCTTCCTCTTATCATGCCAGCTCTTCTCTGTGTTTGTTCTACAATAATTGTAAAAATTTCAAAAATATTCACCTTTGCACAGTGAAATTCCAGGTGAATTTATATGCATCATTTATTCAATGTATTTAGTTTGGTGTGCATCCTTTAATGTCAATTTCTTACCCATCTTCTCCAACATACTTTTAGGTGGATCACCCATACATTAAAGTTCTGCTATTGTTTTTTCCACCTCTACAATTCATTTATGTCCTCCTCTCTTTCTTCCCTTTCTGTCATGCAGGAACAAAGATCTTTGGGAGGGAACGTGAGACTTGACTCAGGACATTACCATGACATAAATTAAGGAACAACCTGGAGCTGTCTCCTTGTTTGTCTTTTGTTTTGTTTCTGTTTTTTTGTTGTCTAGTCTCCACCTGTCTTACCTAGTGTTAACACTTTTCTTGTGGAGAACAGATAATGAAGTAGTATGCAGGAGTATTTGTTTTGATGAAACTTTATTGTATCACACTACTAATGTCTTCAGGACTGGACTAGTCACTCCTCTTGTCTGCCTCATATCACTGAGATTGAAGACAGCAATAGAGGTATCAAAGGTCTTGAAAAAGCCTGCACTTATCATATCTTTGTGGCATTAATTACACTTGGGCCAGCAATTACCATGCAACATACTCTATGCAGAATTCATCACTTGTGCAGTAATTTAATTTAATTGTTGTAGCCTCCTTGTTTAAACAAGGTGTGTTTGTTTGTCTTATTCATACTTAGTAGATCAGTTTGTCAATGCAACCAAGAGTTTTAGTATTTGTGTAATTATTCGAAGATTTCTTGTAAATGTCGAGGAGCTGCTCAGCTGACTGTTATATTGTTATTGCATGGGCGGCTTTAAGTTGTAATGTAAACTATTTTTTTAACTTATGCAATCTTTGTGAAGAACACTTTTGTTTAAATGACTGATCTTGTAGTGGAAAATATTAATTTTTTTGTTCTGTTGTCTTTGAATATGTTGAAGTATTGCTCACTCATTTTTCCACTGGCAGTAAACTGTATAGGCTAACAGCTCTTCAGATCAAACTATGATGGGAGCTTTCTAACTGTGACACAAAGACTGATCTTAAGCAGTTTATATCTTCACTGGATAAATACTCTAAACAGAAGAATCTTTAAACTGGAAGAAGTTTTTTCTTTTCAAATGAAGACATACTTCTGAAATGGACCGACGGAACAGAAACTCAAAGCTGATTTGTTTTTGTGACATTGTCTCTTGAATCCAAACACTGAAGAAGGAGAATGATTTTGAGGAGATATCAGGGATAAAGCGCTCAGACTGACATTCAGATACATTTTGATTTTCCCTGCAAATCTCAAAGAGCAGCCAGATTCCAGTCTTCAAGCCTCTAACTGTAGAAAATACGTCCATAAAGCTCCAACCTTTTCCTGATAAGCCTTGTCCGCCTCAGCAGATAGGATGCGATCTCCAGAACCGTCCACACCTTCCACAGCAGAAGCCCTCCTTCACGGCCAGTTTGCTAGCTGGGGTTCAGGCAGCACGAGCAACAATAACAGCTGCCCCAACAGCCCTGGTGGTCCGGGAGGACTCTCCCCTGCTGCCTCCCCTACTCCGGCTCCGGTCTCCAACTATGCCTTGACCCTAACCCACACCCACATACATATCCAGCGGCTGTCCCCACGGCCGGGGAAGGAAGCCCGTCTCCTGCTGCCTTTGTCAGAGCTGGTGGGGTGCAGCTGCCCTCGTGCCCCTGCGCCCCCTCTCCTAGTGCTGTACTGGTACCCGCCAGGCAAACGACGGAAAGGGGTGTCTCGGCGCAGGCAGGTGAGGGCCTACCTGGCAGAAAGCAGGTCTGAAGCTGAGAGGTGGTCGGCTGCTGTGCAGTGTTTACTCAGAGGTGTGACCGTCACTGCTGACACTGGTGAGTGTGTGTCCCACTTTCTTGTCCAAATTGGGTGATGTGTGTTAGATAGTGTTACCAGGGTTACCAGGGTTAGTACTAACTCTTATAAGTTTGAAAAATGCTTAATTTTTAACCGTTATGTTTTCAAGGTTAGGAATATGCTTGAATTTAAATATACTCCCTGAAAACTTCAATTGGAACTTCAATTTAATCTAGTGTGTCATCTACATGTACACAATCACTCAAGTAAACCAAAGATCTTTAAATATTTGAAATGAAACAATCCTGTCGTCATATTTGTTTGTTGTCTCCTGGCGTCTCACACCAGACGCGGGGGGGACCGGAGCTAGCTAAGCACTAAATAATCACACTCAAAACATGTGATCAAACTTAATATGAACCTCTGGTAAATAACAAATACACATTGATTGCTGTTAGTATAAGGGAATTTAGAAAACTTAATTTTTGTGCAATTTACGGTAACAATTTAGATATTATGATAAAGGCTCCGAGAGTCTGGAAATCTTTGGTTTAGATATCTTTAAAGTGCTGGAAAGGTGCTTGAATTTTAGTCTTAAAAAGCTGTACAAACCCTGTGTTACAGGCCCATACTGGGGGTGACGGTAGTAGCCCATTAACCTCAATTTACGTATATTTCCTCACTGCAGACTGTTATGACATTAATTGAATGAATTTTCCCTCGCGTGTCGTTTTGTTAAATACAACTTATAGAGAACTTTCCAACACTGTGTTGCTGACACTAAAACCCTAAAAGTTTGCTCTTTTGTATTAATCATCCTGGACATTGATATAATGTGGAGTTACAGTAAACACCTTCATGAAAAGCACAACAAGGTTAGTTTATAATAGATGATAGAGTGATTTACTTTGGGTGACCTTAATGTTTGTCTCTTTGAATACGTTTTGAATTCCTGTTCCAACATGAAACCAGACAATGTTGCCTTATGTAGCCTTGATTTATGCCTCCTTTGTAAATGCTTTCTAAATATAGCTTAATGTCACAATGACCCAAGACCTTTCTGTAAGTACAGCATACATATTTTGTCACTAGGGACACAAATGGTACCAGGAGTAGTTAAGCATTTTAGCAGAGTTATGTAGCAAAACAACAAGGGGGATTAACACTAATGCACGCTAAGAGGCTGTAAGCTTTATTAATCAGAGTATTTCATTTGGATATCTTTTGTTTGTTACATAAAACTACATCTCACATTTATCTAATATCCTTTTTGCTTTTGCCCTTATCTGTCCTGCACACACGGCCTGTATCATTCAGTGTCAAATGTACAAAGACAAAGAGGGTGGGTCTGCTGCAGCTTGCCACCCGTTCCTAAGCGCTGTGTCCCCAGCCTCAATAATCAAACAGATAGCAAGGCCCCGCTCTGTGTTTACGTTTGTGTCTGTGTGTTTTTCTTTTTCTCACTATTACCTTCTGTAGGCGTCACACTTCTTTGCCAGCATCTCCCATCTCTTCCTGTCTCCTTCCTCTTCTTTAGTCATGCTCTTTAACCCTAATTCTCTTTAATATCTATAATTAGTTTTTCTTCATTCATCATTACCTATCATATACCTACCTATCATTTCACTGTCTCCCTCCACCAACAGAGATAAAACATTCATCTTTATTTTTGCTCCTTGTCATGCGCCTGCCTCATTCATACACTTTTGCAGTTCACTCTATTTTTCTCTGTTTCACCCCCAGTTTCTGTTCCACTTCGCTCACATGACATGTCTTCATTTTGTGAGTTTTTATGCTTATGAACATTATAGCTGTGGTTAGCTTGGGTTTCCTCTTGATTTGCTTTAGTGTTGTTTTGTTGCATAATCCAGGATTATCTGAGAAGTGCAGTCATTTCATCTTCCTCCCTGCACCGCTGGCATCTATCTGTAACAAACTAAATCTTAGATAGATTTTCAGAGCTAGAAGCTTTTCAGTCATTCTAAGCTTCATACCTCGGCTGATAAAAGAGTAGATAAGTGTTGCTTCTGCACCCTAGTTGGACAGATAATGAATGATTTATTATTATTTCACCAACCATGTTTTATTTAATTCCTATATTCTGAATGGTTCTTGACATGGATCTGAATCTAAATGTTTAACAGCAGCGCTCTCGAGTGACAGCACTGTGCAGTGTGAAGTGAATCCTGAGAGGTGAAATAAAGGAGGCTCAAATGGTTGAATGCACTCAAAGTCCAGGGTTGGGTAACACTTTGTAATGACAGCTCCCAGTCGGCTTGCTTTGTAATGCAATGAACCTCTAGTTCCTTTCTTTATTCTGGACAAAGACTGCTTGAGTTTTGACTTATTCATGCTCTCCCTTCTTTTTCACACAGAATTTTCAAGAAGTCTGCTACCTCGTCCCAGGCGACTACTATTATTGGTCAATCCTTTCAGTGGGAGAGGCCAGGCAATGCAGTTGTGTCAGACACACATCCTGCCAATGATCAGAGAGGCCAACATCAGCTACAACCTTATACAGACAGGTAACACTCCATGTGCAAAGACACAATCAGAAATACTTTATTGATCCCCAGGGGGAATTGGTTTACATTACAGTTGCTCCCATCTTAGAATATAAATGTCTATAAACTTAATACAATTATAAGAAACATTGAAATAAGTTTGTAAACATGTGTATTATACTACAATGTATAACAACAATAAATATGGAAAATTAGAACTAAGAAATATGTCAAATAAAAATATATTACAACAGTTTAGATAAGAGTATTACTGAAAAATGGGATCTGTGATTAAGTGTGGATCCCATTTTTCAGCATTATTATTATTTAGATACATACAGTATATAACATACATATATAACCGATGTTAACTTAATGAATCTGTCTCAGAGCGTCAGAACCATGCCAGAGAGCTTATCAGAGAGATATCGCTCACAGAGTGGGATGGCATCATCATTATCTCTGGAGACGGCCTGCTGCATGAGGTGTGTAATGCATTTGTTCGTGGGCTAAGCATGGTGGAATTCATGGGTATGTTCAAGGGGACAAATTATATAACTGTGAAGATATTTATTGTGTGTTTTTATACATACAGCTTAAACTGTGTCCACTGATATGATTTTTAGAATTCTCTGTTCTGTGTTCCTGCAGGTAATTAATGGGCTGATGGAGCGTCCTGATTGGGAACAAGCAATAAAAACACCTGTCGGCATTCTTCCCTGTGGCTCCGGGAATGCACTGGCTGGCTCCATCAACCACCATGCAGGGTAAGCATGTATCTCATATCTGTAAAGGTGGATAAAAAAAGGTGTCTTTTTTTAGTTGAATGTTGTTTTCCAACCCAATGGGAATTTGAAAGTGTTAAACTAGACACTCAGCTCTGTGAACACAAAAGGTTGTCATATATCTTCTCTTTATTTAACTTTGCAACTCCTTTTTCAATCTCCATGTTTCTTTTCCACTCTCTGTGATTTTCTCTGAACTAAGAAAATCCCAGACCTGTTTGCTGATCATATGTGCCGTTAAATTAAGGTTAAGTTGTTGTACAGACAGTAGACATTTAAAAATAGTTCATGAGCTCAGCATTATTAGGTTTTCCCGCCCGAGTCAAGCTCTGTCACATTTAACATTCCATTTTGCAAAACTTTGTCTGTCCAATGCCAAAATGTTACTTTTTTTCCAAGCATACATAGATTCAAAGATCATGATACAATATGTGGTTTTTATTTATTTTCATTACACAGAATCAGATTAACCTAATTCAAAACTCGCAAGTTGTTGTGTAGTTGTGTCTTATCTTCTAACTAAAGAGGACAATGTTGCTGTTTGTGTCGTCACCTTACGTAATTGTTGTCTAGACCTAGTTATCTCTGCATATCGGAAGGACTTTGTATTGCCCCTTTGTTTGTACAGTTATCTCCTAAGCTTTACTGAGAGCAGGTGTTGTTGTCTTCTTTATATCTCCCTCAGGTATGACATGTGCCTTCGGGAGCCCCTTCTTTTGAATTGCTGCTTTTTGCTCTGTCGAGGCGGTGTCCGACCCATGGATGTGATCTCTGTGACAACAAGTCCTCCTCCCTCCATCAACAGTCGTACTGCAGCAGCCAGGAGACTGTTTTCTTTCCTTTCTGTTGCCTGGGGCTTTGTGTCCGATGTGGATATTGAGAGTGAGAGGTGGGTGTGTAACTGCTTAAACTCTAAGAACATCTGTTGGCTTTGTTCATCCTGCAATATCATTTAGCAATAAATAGCAGCCCTTGTGTATCAATTCAGTTAACAGAGATGTCTGCCTCACACAGTTGGATTTAATCCTTATTTGAATATAAAAGGAGAACTATTTTAGTTGACTCTGTCTCAACAAATGTTAGAAAACCACCAAGTCTTTTTAAAACTTTCCAGGCTTTCCCTTCAGGTTTTACATTATCTTTTCATTTGATATACATCTTTTCTTATTCCAGGTATCGTGGCCTGGGCTCAGCTCGCTTCACTCTGGGCACCCTGGTGCGCATAGCTTCTCTTCGATCCTACAAGGGTCGTCTATCCTACCTGCCTCCCTCTATTAACACCACATCACCAGACACCACACCTCCTCCGCCAAGGAGACCCCTCTCCCGCAGTATCACAGAAGGCCTGGACGACTTCTGTCGAACGCCCATCCATCGCACCTGCTCTGACATGGGCATCAGCGAACAGAGGAGCCTGCGTAAGGGTGAGGTGGAGAGGGAAAAAGAGGAGAGGCAGAGAGAAAGGGAGAGAAGAAGGGAGAGGGCTAGGGGAGGAGGATCTGGCGTGGTGAGAGCAAGCAGCCTGGCAGAGGACAGAGAGAGGGAGATGGAAGCAGAAGAGAGGAGGTCAGGGACATGTTCGGAGAGCTCAGAATCAATTGAAAGGGAAGACTGCAATATGGGAAGGGCAGAAAGATTGGCGGGGATCAAGGATGAAAGGGAAGACGAGGGAAGGGTAGAGGAAGACTCCAGTGAGATGGAGGAGGGGGATAGGGGGAAGAATGGGGAAGGAAGTGGTGGTTCTGCAGAGGGGGAGAGAGTGTTGCATGCAAGAGATCTGGGAGAGAGCTGTGGGGTCGACATGGGGCGAGAGGCAGACGAAGAGCCAGAGGGTTGTCTCACTTTCCAAGATGATCTTCATGAGGCCAGACAGTCACGAAGGAAGAATTCAGCCCCTTCAAGCCAGATAGCCAACGCTCTCTTCAACCAGCCTCTCAGTCGGGAGGCGGACGCAGATTCTAGCACGTCATACGGGGTCGAGGACATGGATCTGAATGGAACCTACTACCAGAAAGAACCCTTCCACCTGGACGCTGCTCGTGAGCGATCTCTCACCATCTCCTCTCCCTTTCGTCACTCTCCCTTCTCCTACAAGCCCAAGACCCTGGACCAAAACCAGAATGCCTCCCGGCCAAGGCCCCTCTCTCTTCTCCAGCACTCCCACTCAAACTCCCTCCCCCCTAAACTTCCCTCCCTCTCGCTGTCTCTTTCTCCCACTCCCCCATCTTCCCCTTCATGTGCCTCCCCACACTCTTCATCCTACCTCGTCCCCCGTCCTAACACCCCAAATTCCACCTCGCCCTCACCCTCTCTACGCACACCGTCCTCATCTTTTAACTTTGACATTGCCGAGCCAGCAGGACCCCAGAAGAACCGTCCTTTCGTCTCACTGCCTTTTAATACCCCTAGGGATGACTTGTTACCCCCCCTCGACCAAGCCCTTCCCACAAGAGACTGGGTCACCATTGAAGGGGACTTTGTCCTGGTCCTGGCCCTTTATCAGTCCCACCTTGGGGCTGATCTTCATGCTGCACCCCAGGCCAGGTTTGACGATGGGCTGATCCACCTGACCTTTGTGCGGGCGGGGATCTCCAGAGCCACTCTACTGAGACTGTTCTTTGCCATGGAAAGAGGAACCCACCACTCCGTCAGCTCGCCGTATGTGAGCCACATCACCTGCAAGGCCTTCAGGCTGCAGCCTCTGTCTACACGGGGGACACTTACTGTGGATGGAGAACTGGTGCCCTATGGGCCTCTTCAAGCGCAGGTCAGAAAGACTTGATACTTACTGAATGTACTTATGAAGTGCTGTGATCTGACTGTAGGTGATGGGATAGGGTGTGACACTTAGTTTGCTAAAGTTAGGGGTTCTGATTCCCTTTTCATCAGGGGGTTTCAAAGTCTGAGACTGTAGTCTTCCCCTCAGACAAAGCTTGGAAAAAGTCAAGCCCTCCTCCCCCCATGAGATCATGATTATGTTATTTTATCCCAGAGACACTCAACAATTGAGCCAAAATAGCCTAATATTGCTCTTTGACATAACTTTAGACTACACCAAATACATAAACTGTATTAGTTTCTGACTCTGGAAAAGGTTTAGAAACAATACAATACCCCAAAACTAATGTATTTCTGAAATATTTACCCAAATCACACACATTTAGGCTATTCTATGTGATCTTCTTTGGATAACCAATTTAATATCTTTCCACTACCATTCACTGAGCCCCTCTGAAAACCTCTGCTCTAGATCCACGGAGACATGAAGCACATGCTCATGTAGCTGTAAAAGGACCGTGCCAGTGATAGTGATTTGATTGTGGTTGATGTTTTTAATTTGGTTTTGACCTACGATGAATAACAGTAATAACTCAACAATGCTGCAGAGTTATTTTAATGAGTTAATGTGAGATTTATCATTGGTAATAATCTTATTTTGTGATCTCTCAATATTTCACAGGTTCACCCTTCCATGGCTCGTCTCATCGTTGGTGACTCTGGAGTGCAGATTACCAGATTCTAATCAGGGATTGGTTGAGCAGATTGGTGGAAACGGCACTCTACTGAATTATGTAATCTGTGTTTGTCATCTTTACTCTGAAAGAGAGGGCACAGTATCTGAGAGACTTTAAATAGCCTGGATTGCAGAAACTGCTTTTCTGGGGTTTAATGAAAGGGATAACCCACCGAGTCACGCATCATTGGAGCATGACTGCAGGGATTAATAGCGAATTTGAAAATGGATGAAAAATGCGCCTCATTGCACAGCTGTTGGATTACGCTCAGCGTACCCTGAGAAGCATGAAAACTGCACAGCCTGGGATAGTAAGAGGGAAGAACAATCGAATGTTTAGGGACGTTTTTGTGTGCAGATAGTGCATGTGTTGGATGTATACGTAGTAGTATGCATGCAGAGAAGCACTACCTGAATTTTGCCTTTCAGTGAGATGGAAAGAAATCAGATTAAAACAGAGAAAGTTGTTCTTAAACATGAAATGCTATAAAAATGACATTGAGATTCACTCAGACCAACAGGCCATTACAATTGGCCCCAACCCTTTATCTTCAACCCCACCCTAAGGTCCAAATGTTTGAGTATAAAAACTTCCGTCCATGAAAGGAATGCCTTATCTGACACTGGACAGTAACAGTTGTACCTTTGCCCTTATTGCTCTTACTTATATAAGAAACCCAAATATTCTTAATCTCTGTCCACCTATCATAGCGTCCGTCCACTACATCAAAGCAAAGCTACGCTTATATACTTAGACATACTAGTAGAGCCACCTAACTACTTTTATCTTTGAGCACACTACTCTCCACTGTTTGAAGCATCTGTGGAGAAATGTACACTTTAATGACTCAATGTAGCGCAGCGAGATCAAGCTTTTCAGGGTCATTATATAAGTAGGAGCAGAAGAACCGTTGAGCGGTGACCATTACTGATATCTTTACATAATCTGCCTGTTTTTCTTCGCCAGTGAATGCACGATGATGGTGTCAATGATATCACACGTTGCAACATATTGAACATAAAAATGTCTGAACGAAGCAAGCTTCTTTGTCAGTGGATCACTATCTCTGAGTAATCATCTTTGGAAGCGTAGAGGACATTTCATGCCTCTTTTAGGTAGTAAGTAGTGCATTCATTTTGCACAATAGCTGCAGTTGAAGCAGCACAAGCAAAATCACAGCAAGAGAATTCTTTGTAACCTTTAGATACATCTACAGAGTAACGCAGAATCTGATACAATGCTTTGATCTAGAAATGGATGCACTAGTATTAATAGCCGAGTCCAGATACTATAATAAATGGATCACATTACAGTTTAGTCTAGACTGAAACAAATGTAATGTCTCAATTTGAACAGCTGTTGAAAGGTAGGACTGACTGATTACAAAATCATTCAGTAACTTTTAAATCCTGCCATAGAGGCAAACAAGGGCACTAAACACTAAAATCCAGCAGCTCTGTGTTGTCACATCAGACTTTTGATCAAGAGATAAATAGAATGGAGGTTAAACTACTTTCACTGTGAGAAATCATCCAGCAGCAGAGCTGATATTAAGTGATAGATTGGGTTTGAAATGTAAAATATCTTGAGAACTTTTTCCAAATTATGATTTGTCCTTAGTGAAGTGAAACAGCAGATGTTGGAGCTCGTACTAGGAATTGTCATGTTTTATAAATACATTTCTGAAATGTTATAATAAAACCTACTGATATGGTGTGGACACAGGATAAATCAATAGCATGTGCAGTGTATCAATCAGTAAGATCATGTGCCGCCTGCTTGGGTCATCGTCAACATACTGTATGTCTCGGTCATGCCTGGACAACTCAATGCCTTTGTATAATAAGCCTGTAAATTCTGGCTGTTGATCATGAACTGTTAAAACCTGACTGCAGAAAATGGAGTAAAACCTTTTGCTCACCAGGCCTTTATTTTTATTCTTCTATTTTTGTATTTATTTCCTCTGAGTGCACAATGCAGCTAGTCTACCACAACACTGTGCTTACACAGCTACACAATGTTAATTCAACATTTTGAGCCGAGGCTTGCAACAGTACCAAATAGAAGAATTTATATACACTTTGAATGGAGTTTTTTGTCAAAAAGTTTACCTTCCTAAACGTTTTGTCGTTTATGACCTTAGCTCGGTGTTATAGACCAATTTGATATGTCGGGGTATATAACCCCTCAATTGATAATGCCATTAAGATTGGTGTAGTGGACTGCCTGAAATGAAATTGTAATTATTACTAAAATCATGTGAATATATGAAATATATACATACACAATGTACAGTTAATAGTTAAATGTCGTTTTGAATAAATGTAACTTGATAGGTTTGTCTGGAGAAAATCTACTGTACTTTGGTACACAGCAGTGTGTCTTTATATTTATAAAATACAGTCAGAAGTGTTCTTGTGATTTCAAGAGAGATTTTAAAATTAAATTTGAAATGACAATATTGCCAGAAATGTCAAGTAATAACAAGATTAAAATAGAAAAGTACAATTCATAAAATCAAGAAAATAAATCACAATTTTAAATAAATAAAATATAATTTTCAAAACAACTACCCATTGATTAAAACATAGGTTGCCTCCACTCCTCTCAATCACGGTAAACTAATAAACAAAGCAGATTAATAGCTGTAAAAAAAGTTGAACTTTAACCCATGTCTCCTGCGTAAATACATCTTTAGGTTCCAACGCCCCAGAGGAAATAAAATCCTTCACTTAGGCAGTTAAATGAGCATGTAACTCAAATCAACCCAACAAACGGAAATATGTTCTCCTTTAAAGCTGTAAGTACAACATGAATGTAGTTAATGTGTAGATATGTTCTCATCTACCTATGTCAACATTTAGGGAACTGGGGATTTAGATCCAATATTTAGAAAATATGCACATTTATACATAGTATTCTAGATTGGTCAGTAGTAGTTAAGTTTCACATGTTCTTCCTCAGCAGACGCCCAGTTGTCGCAGAACATTTTCAAACAAGATCAAAAGCTCCAGGACAGCAACTAGATCGACCTTCAGGTGCGATTGTATTGTCAACTGCTGTTTCCTAGGTCAAGAATTAACTTTCAGTTGAGCCAACGTGGATTAGAAGTCGTTAAAAATGGAGATCTACCATTCCATGAAGACTGAGCAAACTCCACCTGCTGATGAAGACAATCTGGTGCAATCAAAAGCACCAGAACAGCTACCAAACGGACATTGTGGTGAGATTAATTTGTCAAATAGACCAACCTGATTAACTGTCTGACTTTCAGACTTTTGATGTCTTGCAATGGCTGACCTCACTCTAAATAAAATGATTTTAAATTAAAAACTACAAAATCTAATTTAGAAAAATGTATCTTTATTAAATGTTCTTCTTAGCTACCTGGAAACATGCAGACATTTCAGAGAATTTCTTACAAAATGTAAAAGTTAACAGTACTGTTTTTTTATTTATTTGAATTATTATTTTTCAATAATAAAAAAATATAAAATGACAAAATAAAACAGACAGGCAAGGATAATTGTGGGAAGGAAAAGCACAACAGAAGTAACACATGTAGCAAAGATAAACATGAACATCCAAGTGAGACTGAAGAGTAAAAAAATGCATTTTTATAAAGAAATAATAATAAAGAAATTATAGCCAACTCTTAAAATGTATTTAGAAATGTACCCCTCTAACTACAGGAAGAATGAGAAAGGTGTGTGAACAGCATAAATGATCACACTAACCCATCACCGTTTAACAATTGTACTTGTTCCCCAACTGCCGTTTATGAATTGATGTCAAACTTTATCTTTGCATTAATAAATATGAGTTTGAAAAATATTTATATTGATGTAACTAATATATTGAAAGAGAAGTTATCTCACAAAAATATTAGGAACACACAGTTCTGCTACTGTAACTTCATGTAGATGTTTTTAGTTTTCCTTATTTAATGAATAGTTAGAGAAAGAATAGAACATCTTGATAAATATGTATCAATAACAAGCTTAAGGAAGTGTCTTTCAATATATTGCATAGAATAAACTGGTAAAACTTGTGTTTTTATTATTCAAACTAAATATTGATTATTATTGTGAGTATGTATTTTTTCAATGTATATATACAATAATGTTCTGGATTGATGTAGCTAACTTTCTAAAAACAAATATATATATTTTTTAAAGAATGATGAAATGAAAATGTTTGATGAAATGCTAAGATAAGATAAGTTTGAGATAACATGCTGTATAGATACAAATATTTATTATTTTTGGAAAATTCCATACTCATAAGAAGAAATGGTCAGTAACTAAGGCAACTTTCCTGCACTTTATTAACAAACTTAAACAATGATTGTGTGACAAGTGATTGTATTTTGAAAAACAGCTGACCGGAAGTAGTCTACTCGAAAATCAGACACTGTTTCCGGTGTCGCCACCTTCTTTGTCTCCGGCCCAACATTTCGACACCAGGGGTTGCCTATTTTTCCCCTTTAGTTTTGAGGATATATTTACACATATATCCTTAGTTTTCTGATATTGAATGACAGTCGACTCTGAAATATTTATGCCTAAAAGTAAAGCACCAAAAATGGATGAACTGGACTACAGTAAGTTTGCTTACTAATGCGCTATTTGCATACCGCTAGCTAGCTGTGGCTAGTTATAGCTAGTGGCTCAGTTTATTTGCTCAGGTGTGACATAGTAGTCATTCCGTTAAATACCTATATGAAAATGATTGACCATATACATTTTGAAAAAGTATGGGTGTACACGTTAACCAAATGTTGGTTAAAATAAGCCACAAAGATGCATTAGCTTAGACTGAGGCCAACTAAATATTGATTAATTTCTCTGTGTGCTCGGAGCTAACATTGCAGCTAATTCGGTGGGCATTTAACACCCTGACTAGCCTCCAAGTTACACAAGAGCTTGTTAAAAGTGGGCATTGCTTATTAAAACCGTCCACCTCATGTAGTCAGTAGCTCGGCTGCTGTATTATGAATCAAACCGTGCAGTTGATCCAGACTGTGGGCGTGGTTGGTGGTGTTTAATAGCAGCTGTTTGTTTATGCAGACTAAACATACTGATTTTAGAGGCTTTGGGTGATCACGAGCTGCTTCTTTCAGCTCTATATATAGTTTTAAAGTGTCATCACGATATTTTGTGCAAAATACAAACTAAAAACTGGCAATTTTGAAATTAACTTCAGTCTCTTACCACAAACTAGTCTTCGAAGTGACAATTAAGTTCAATCAACATCTCTCTAAAACATTTAAAAGATAAACTGAATATTATAACATTAAGTTCAGGGCTGGCCTATTAGTACTGACTTAGATGTAAAATGTCAATTGGTTGTTAAAGTCCAGACGTTTATTTGCACGGTCAGCTTAGTTATAGAACCGCATATTTTACAAATGTTATTTGATATTTAGACAAAACATGTAGAGTTATGTTTTGGCAAATACCCTTTTTAGAAAATTACGACACATCTTTAAATTCGCTGAAATTCCTGAAAAGATAGATTATTAAAATGTCGATATATCACCCAGCCATCCATTTTAATGTCATCTTTAACTACCTCCCTTCAAATAGTGTTGATAGAATTGCTTTTGTCAAGGTATTCATGCCACAAAATGATATTAATTGTACTTTATCCTTCTGTAAACATCACCTAAATATATTGCTGTTTTACCTGTACCAACACAGTGCCGTTGCACTTGATCTTTGGTTCTGCCCTCATCCAATATTTTATCAAATGAATGATGGAGCAGCATTCAGATTCAATATCACAGTCCCTCACTGAACACTTTTCACAGGGACTACCTCTGACATGACAAAGAATTGTTCTTAATAAAGTTACCAACTGTATCTTATAAGGAAGATGTTTGGAAGTGTGATTTATTGTTGGTAGTGTAACTTTGATTTAAAATTAATAGGCTTTTATCTTTACAAAAGATAGAGAAGTATGTTTTGTATTCACCTTTGATAACGTCAGTTACGACGCCACTTCTCCCACTCCTCTCCATTGTCAGATATTGATGAAAGGAGTGAGTCATAACCAATTTGAGAAACAATGCAATTCTCAAAATAGTTGTACTTGATGTCTTCTTATATTAATAATAAAGACACAGTCTGCCTTTATGTTTTAGGTCACACTTACCATTTGTTATTTCTGCAGCAGCAGCAGTATTAATGGAGTCATTCTTCTTGTCTTCCCTTACAGTCCCAGTAGACCTGAGCCCAGAGGAGCGCTCTGAGCTGGAGGACATCCGCAGGAGGAAGGGCGTCCTGCTGCAGGAGATCCAGAGGCTCAGAGAGGAATTAAGAGAGGCAATTTTGGAGGTTGAGGGACTGGAGACCAGCACAGAGGGCAGGTAATAAGAAAATGCAGTGTAACATTGCTACAATTCTCTAAATCATATCAGATTTGGCATTCTTGCACAGCCAAAATGACAAGAGTTAGCTTTCTTGATCGCCACAATATGCACATATTTTTATTCAACGTTTCCAAAAACAATATTATTTTCAGTAAGTCAACTTTATCACGTTGTTCACTGTGATTGGTCCCCTTTTTAATTTGTTATCGGGCCATATTTCTTTTGTTCGGAACTTCCTGCCATCCATGTTCATCTTTTAAATGCTTCATATATTATTGCACAACAACAAGTGCTGTGGATCTTTAGTTGACATTATAATGTTGTTGATGATGGATATTGATTCATTGATAAATTGCCATTGTTTAAGGTCAAGTAATATAAAAGTAATTATGTTATGGATTATTGTTTTAATATATATATATATATATATATATATATATATATATATATATATATATATATATATATATATATATATATATATATATATATATAGTTAACAATTTATTGCCTAAAGTGATATTATTTTAGCTTTCGACTTCAATTAAATGCTATTTATAACAGCTTGAAGCACAGCAATGTATCATTGTTAAATAAGATGTTCAAATTATTGATAAGGAGATGTGATGTGAATACTGCAACGGCCTTTCTTTCTTACATTTTACATTTGTGCTCGCTGCAGTAAAACTCTCCAGAAAAGCAGGCACGTGGCGATGGGAAGGAAGAAATTCAACATGGACCCCAAAAAGGTAAAACTTCAACACTTGTACATGTCGTCTCTGTCTTCACTCTGTCTTGCTGTTTGGTGACGTACTCTTCCTCCTGTCTTCAGGGCATTGTGTTTCTGGTGGAGAACGAGCTGCTCAGACACACTACAGAGGACATCTCTCAGTTCCTCTACAAAGGAGAGGGTCTCAACAAGACTGCTATAGGAGACTACCTTGGAGAAAGGTGCTTGTTCTCAAAATACCGTCTGTCCCTTTTCTCCTTTTTGTATCAGCCATTTTAAACTGTGATCTCTCTGCTGCTGTTCTGCAGGGACGACTTCAACCTCAAAGTTCTTCAAGCTTTCGTTGACCTCCATGAGTTTACTGATCTCAACCTCGTCCAGGCCCTCAGGTAAACTGCGTCCGTTTGGCGTTTTGTTTTGTTTTGAATAGAGTCCTGGCATTCTCTGGAAAATAAACCTTCTCCGCAGAGGAAACTCTCATTGTCACTTCAGGTTTAGGGGGGGGAACAATTCTGCAAGAGAGCAGGAGTGACTGTATAACTCTGCGTTGATTGCCAAATTTGTCGTCTCTGACTTGACCTAAACCTCGACCTGTTTTCTGCAGACAATTCCTGTGGAGTTTCCGTTTACCTGGTGAAGCTCAGAAGATTGACAGAATGATGGAGGCCTTTGCTCAGAGATACTGCCACTGCAACCCCGGCGTCTTCCAGAGCACTGGTAAACACGTTGCACTGCGTTTAATGTAGGGTAATCTGATTCTTTGACGTGTGTGTGTGTGTGTGTGTGTGTGTGTGTGTGTGTGTGTGTGTGTATATGTGTGTTAGCTGTCCCCTTAAATCAAGCTTCATTTTCCTCTGATGGATCACAGGAAGGGGTACTTCCCAGAAGCTGTGCACTTAGACAAACAACAAGCCCCTTACCAGAAATGACAAATGATATGAAAGCCTGCAGATTCTCCCAATTTGTTGCTTTTCAGTAAAACCATTTTGTCTTTTCATTAATGATTTCCTTAAGTTGTTTGAGGTGAGGTGAGGTTCAGTAATTCCAGACTTTTTGTTTTCAGAAAGAGTGATAGTAGAAGTAGAAAGTTATATATTTTTTAATCTGGGTCAAAACCAAGTGTAGGGCTGTACCGAAAGTCAAAAATAAGCATTCAAATGTTGATTTAGAATTGAAGTCTTATGAATGAAGCTTTAAACTATGAAATACAGACTGAACCAATTGTTATCTGTGATACTGGAGTAAATCTGTTCTATCATTGACGTTTTTGGGCAGAACAAAACTCAATTCGCTGCATTCTCTTGCATCTCTCTCCTTTTCGCAGACACATGTTACGTGCTGTCCTTTGCCATCATTATGCTGAACACAAGCCTCCACAACCCAAATGTGAGGGACAAACCTGGAGTGGACCGTTTCATCTCGATGAACCGAGGCATCAACGAGGGTGGAGACCTGCCGGAGGACCTGCTCAGAGTACGACGAGCTCCACGTAGTTTTTCTTTGGAGATTGCTAAGTGACGATCAAAATGAACACAGGAAAGAGGTTGTTAGTAAGCTTATTTTTCTATCTTATTCCAGAATCTATACGAAAGCATTAAAAATGAGCCCTTCAAGATTCCAGAGGACGACGGCAACGACCTGACGCACACCTTCTTCAACCCGGACAGAGAGGGCTGGCTTCTCAAACTTGGTGAGATGATGCCATTGAGGCCTTTCTGCTTTGTTGTGGCGTTCTTCTCCCCTACATGTCGGCTTTAATACTGATCTTATACAATAAAACAAATCCAGTCTCTCAATGTTACAGATGTCAGGATTGTAAATATTCATAGAGTGATATGTTGTGTATGCCAGTGTACTTTGTTCTCACTTGAGGCTTTGTGCTATGATGAACCCGACCTCCTGTCTCTGAGGTTTGCTGGCTCTTTGCCTCCACTTGAATAGTCAGCTCACTGTGCTGTGGCATTTGGACATTGCCATAGCATGATGGTGAACAAGAGACTCACTTTCTTGCCTCATGGCAGTCTAAAAATCTGATTGTTTTCTTTTGCATGGCGGGGCCTGTGATCTCTGTGTCACTAATATAATCTCTTTCTCTTCCTCATCTGTGTGTCTCTCTTTCTCTATTTGTCCTCTGTCTTCCTCTAAATTCTCCGGTCCCTTTTTGTCTCTGCTTCTTCCCTGCGATTTCCACCCTCTACTGCCGCTGCTTGTTTTCTCAGGAGGTATGTACTGACAGTTGTTGTAGTTCTAAAGAATTAGCCACGTCGTTAACTGTAAGAATGTAGAAATGATAAAATAGTACCGATTCAACTTTGACCCGCTACGGGAATCTTTTCCCACTCTTCTCACTCATCATCATGACTGTGTTCTTGTGTTTCAGGGGGACGCGTGAAAACCTGGAAGCGGCGATGGTTCATTCTCACAGACAACTGCCTTTATTACTTTGAATACACCACAGTAAGTCTTTGTGTCCACATGCAACTTTTGAGTGAATTTGACATTGCCATTCATCCGGAGCATTAAACTGTCCCAACATGATGTTGTTGCTGTATTCACATTGGCTTTTCTGAGAAAAAATAAATAGGATTAGTTGTATTGTTGTGTTATCTTGCAATAAAATGTGGTAACGTTCGGATTGCAAGGCCGCTGGAGAATTTTGATTGTTCGTTAGAGCTTATTTAGAGCCTAGGAGTAAACTCTGGAATTCCCATTGGCAGTATCTGCAAGGAAGTTGGGCTACTCAACTCCAGGATTAGATGCATAACTGTGTTAATCCCCAGAAGACAAACTGGTTTGGTTGCAAATTCACAATAGTAACAAAAGAGTAACAAGTCAGACCTCAGGTCACAAGAGACGACATATGAAAGACCTACTAAACAAAACATTCCAGGAGGACGAGTGTTGGTCAGGATCCCACCTAGCTAAAAAGTTCAACAATGAATGAGGAATTGATCACTCGTTCATTCTCGCACTCTCAATTATCTATTGGGAGTGAATCAAACAAATAAAACGCATTAAAACATTTGAATGTTGCAGTGACTGTTTCTAACCTGCTGTGATTGTGTGTTTCACTAACAGGATAAGGAACCGCGAGGTATCATTCCCTTGGAAAACCTTAGCATCCGTGAGGTAGAAGACCCAAGAAAACCTGTAAGTTTGCATTGTTGCTGAACAAATGCAATTATCATAATATCATGTGATTGTTTATGTAAACTCTTTTCTTTACCTTTCTCCCAACAGAACTGCTTTGAGCTGTACATCCCCAACAACCGTGGTCAGCTGATTAAAGCATGTAAGACGGAAGCTGATGGGAGAGTGGTGGAAGGAAACCACAACGTTTACCGTATCTCCGCCCCCACACCTGAGGAGAAGGACGAATGGATCCACAGCATCAAGTATGGAAATGGAGGATAACATTACAGGGAAAGTGGGGGTAGTGGTAGACCAGTGAGAAATGTTTATAATAAACTGTGTAGCCAAAACACAAACACATTCACAGATCAACCTTTTTGAAGTGATGCACCAGGGTTAAGGGCCTAATTTAAAAAATCCTAACTGAATGGTGCCTTTTTGTAGTTGTATATTTTTATAATCCACATCACTCATTAGTGTTTCTTTTTTTTTCTATACAGATCTGCTGTCAGTGTTGATCCCTTCTACGAAATGCTCGCTGCCAGGAAGAAACGTATATCACTGAAGAAGAAGGAGGAACAACCGTAGAGTATTCCCATCATTCTCTAGCTGTCTTCCTTTGTCCTTCTCATCCCTCCTTCCAACATGGGACACATGTTTTCATCGCTGCTCCTCACTCCTTGTCCACAAGTTTAGTTGCTCCTCTTTCCCCCTGTCCCCAAACACATCCTCTCCCCGGTATGAGGACTCCTTGCTATCCTGTCTCCCAGACTTTTGAAAAGCCTTTTTCAGAGTGATGCGCTCCCCCGCCGTGGCTGCCTCTTGTTTCTTATACTACTGCTGTTATACACAACCTGACACACTACAGCCAGAGCACACCGTCTGTCGTCTTCTCACCACATTCCTCTCTTGTTCGGCATTAAGTGAACTGTGAAACGTGGCTAAGACCATATCCACACTAATGTTGGTGATTTAAAAAAACTAATCCAGTTCCAGTTTTGGCATTTTATCTATATTTTGCCAACTTCTCAAAACTGTTCACCAAATGTGGACAAACGCAGGAGAAATGGAGGATTTAAAAAGGCTGTTATTGTCATGATCTCGGGCATCTTAATTAATTTTGGAAAATATTCTTCTTTCCTACTTCCTCATTATTGCTCCGCATTTAATATTTCTCTATATGTACGCCAGCCTTTTAGACTACTCTGAAAATGTTGGTGTGGACTGAAGTCTTCCATCTTTCTTAAATCTATCTGCGTTAGTGTGAATATGGTCTTATTCAGGGCAGCAAGCAGCTTCAGTTCTCGTGGAGTCGTCTTTCACATTTATTGATGCTGCCTCAATGAGAAATTGCCTTCCTTGATTGTGCTTACCCCAGAACAAAATGTGAATTCACTATTCAAACACTAACAAAGTTTATTTTTAGCTAAAGGACCAGTGTGTAGGATTTAGACGGATCTGTTGGCGGAAGTAGAATATAATATTCACTAGTGTATGATCATCTCTCGTCTCAGGTTCATTGTGCTTTCGTTCGTTTAGGATGAGCCCTTCATATCTACACGAGGAGCAGGTCTGCTGGCTCTAGAGAGGGCTTTTCTCATTCTTACGTTGAAATGGTAGCTTGTATTTTGAGGCGCACTGAAGGAAGAAGGGGAATATGTGATAGCTGGTGGTTGCTGGCTAAACATTTTGTGTTGTGAAAAGTTTGAGAACCCGCATTTTGACCAATTGACGATCATACTTAGTATTTAGTAGAAATAAAAAGCTAAGGAGCCTGAATCTAGTTGTCAAAGAAGCGAAAACAGCATTAAATCAAACACACTGGACCTTTAACGTTCGTCAGAGGAATCAGTTGAAGTCAACGCAGCAAATGATTTCAGACTACTGAGATGTGCCCCTTGCTTCCTATACTACTGTTAATGGCTGTGACACATTACTACTGTCAGATACTGTAACCATTATTTGAGGAAAATGTCACTGTTCATTACTGTTTGCCAATTTACTGTCTGATCTTTAATTACGAGGCAGAAGGGTTTGCTTTACTTGCAGTATTAACGGAGACAGCAATTTCTCTCCTTCCAGATAGCTTCTTGTTTCAGCTCACTGAGACGATCTCTTTGTTCTTCAGCATGTTTCTTTACATGCTTGAGCAATAGCTGTAGGCTTGTTTACAAATCCTGTACAACACTATACTGAGTAACGAGCACATTCTCGCATGCCACAAATCATTTTGTTCTTGCTCACCACCACAAGATGAACATCGACATCTCTCTCACAACAAGTAATAACTCTAAGACATTCAACTGTTAGAGCCTGGTCTGTCCGCTATAGTGAGTTTCAAGAAATCACAAAGGCAGCTCATTACAATGTATACTTTTTGTAAATAGATGTTAGCATATTTGTTTACGATACACATAGAAATGATTTTAATTTATTCTTTATCTTTTGTTAAAATCTGATTTTTGTACGAGCTACTGTAGGACTGCATGTTGATAAACTGCGGCGTCGGTTGTAGGTACTGATGCATCTGTGTGCACTGATTTGAAAAGTGTTAGTGTTCCCTGTTGATATAGAAAGATTGCATTTAATATGGAAGTTGATTTATGCATAGAGTAAATTGTCTTAATCTTAGTTATTTTGAAAAATAAGATATTTAGGAGATGTTTAGAAGTCTGACTTATCTCTTTTGGAGTAAACTAGACTATAAAGCACAAGCAGCAAAGTCTCACACTGTAAAACTAACATCACGTTTGATTCAATGGCTGCCCAGTGTCCACTTGAAGTGTAAGTAAGCTATTCACAAACTGAAATAGATTTTTTTCATCATACCACGGTGATGGAAATGAAGAGACAACAAAACAAGGAACACTAACAAAGCTTTGATTCATTATATAATAGTACAAATATTCAGATGTAATGAATCAGTAACAAGTTTAGATTTGTGTCCAGTGATAGACATTTGCTTGACATCCAGTTCATAAACATATTACTAGTAGTTTATTGAATTGGCATTTTTTAGATGGTAGTGAAAATAATTGTCTACTGCACTTTATCAATTTTAGCATTTTGGAGAAAATGCTGTTACTTTGACTGACAATACTCCAATACTCTGTAGCACCCTCTACTGGTGATCTCACACTGCAATATGCTGAAGGATGAACCATGAACTGTACAAATGATCATGTTTGAAGCTGAATGGAGTTTTATCTCTGTGATCAGAACAGACACAGCAAGTGATTGGTCCTTCAAATAACAGATTTAGGATTGCCTTTTACTCTCCTACTTTATCAAACTGACAAAGGCCTAACTTCATACCTCCATGTTGGTGCGTCTACACAACACATGGACTGTAGGCCTTCCCTTTCTGGGTATTCTTGAAGTGCAAAGTTGCCAAAAACAAAACAGTTGGGACAACAAATGTTTCCAATAAAACAAAAATAATGAACACTGAAATGATCAGACTGAAACTGGGCCTCTGTTTCTGATTCCACTTCTTTCAGAAAATGTGTTTATTTTGTATTTATTTATTTTTATTTACTGTTAAGGTGACGATGGATTGATCATCTGTAAATGTAGCAAAAGCAACACCACGATACATTGGTGCCAGTAAACTACTGTGTAAAAATAAAAGGTAAACCGAGATGATGGATTGCTGTATGTGTTTTTTGTTTTTTCTTCTAAAAACCAGATATTACACATTTGCCATAAGGGGTTTCACAATCTGTACAACATACAACACCTTCTATCCTTAGACCCTCAATTATGTTAAAGAAAACCTCATGTGCGACATCTGGGAGGTTAAGTTGTTTGTTTTATCCACGGATAAAACCTGTCAAAGTTTGATCTGCTGGCGGCCTTGGATTAAAAGTCTTTGTATCACTAGTCATTTGTATTCATCATCTGAGCACCATGGATATTTGTTCTACATGTCATGGACCGGTACAGACATTCATTGTGCCCTGAAGTATCATATTTAATTAGTTGATCAGTTTCTTTTTGTCTAGCTCCATAAGGTTCACGTTTGTGTCTTTTGAGTGAAATGTCTCAACAATTATTTGGTTGACTTGGATTTGGGCACAGACCATCGTATTCCCCACAGGAAGAATTGTAATAACTTTGGTGAAACCTTAACTTTACATATGATGCCAGCATCCGGTCCAAATCGGATGACTTTCCCGCCTCTGCTGTACTTTTGTTTTGCGCTAATTAGCAAACATTAGCATGCTAACACGCTAAACCAAGATGGCGAACATAGTAAACATTATACCTGAATACGTAAACATCAGCATGTAAGCATTATCAGTGTGAGCATGTAAGTGTTCAGCTCACCACAGCTGTGTCGAAGTACAGCCTCGAGACAGAAAGCCTGCGGCCGTTTGCGACCGTTTGCGACTTCGCGCTCGAATTTAAATATTTCCCAAACAAGGTAAGTTTGAGTCTTTGTAACTAGTTATTTTAGTACGCTAAGTATCCTAAGTATGCGAGATAAGTAGTTAATTAAATTAGGGTTTTAAGTGTTGGGTAGCCTCCTGGCTGCATTATGTGTTTGGCTCGTGCTTTCACTGCGATTTAAGTTAATACTACTTTATTATGTTGTCAGTTTGTCAGTTTGTCAGTTGACTTGTGTCAGGTTTATTTTTTATCTCCACACATAATGAAAAACAGACGTGTTTTTCACTCTTTAATTTACACTTCATAACGTTTTAGAAAAACAACACACGCACAATTAAATACATAACGTCCAAAGTGTAACCTGGCCTAAATTCAGTGTTATATATATATATATACAGTACATTAACAAATATACAGTCAAGGCCAGATCATGTAAGAAATTAAAAGCCACTGTGCAGTGACTTTTTCACACGAAAATACACAATTTCAAAAAGATAAATCAAATTTATTGGGAGAAGAAAAGGTGTTAAATGTCAGCAATTTGTTCAGTGAACAAACGGGTTCATTGTATAAAGGTTTTTTAAAACGAGGCTGTAAAACACTTGGTTCAGTCTGACAGGCGTTTCTGTTTTTCTCCCAAAATAAAACTATGACATAGATTATTAAGATGACTATATTTTTCTATATTTTCTTTGGTAAATTAGCTGTATGTCCGTGTACACCTTTTAAAAAAGGAGCATACAGATTACAAGTTGATTTCTCAACACATTTCTATGAGTATCATTCAAACTAACAACATACATTTTGTCACTTCACCACAACAGAACCCATGTAGGGTCTTCTGATTTGATCACAGACCCTACAGCATTAAGTCTTATTAACAATATGACAATATGTCACATACAGCACCTGGCTCATGATTAAAGTAGAGGCCAAAACCTAAGGCCTGAAACCACTAGGTCCCTACAAAGTCTCTGTAAACACAGATTAGACTTATTGTTATTTTTCTTTTTAAAGAAAAAGTCACTGATTAAATTTAAAGGAAGGCATTGAGTTGGTGCCTAATCATCCTGAAAAATAACTGAAAGTTGAACAGAGTTTTTTTTTCTTGCACCGTTGATATATGATGAATGTTCTCAGTACATTTCAGGATATCTCGAAGGCCTTTTAGTGACAAGGGTCAAAAGGGTATTTGGCCACGCCTCCATGAAGCTCCACTTCTGTCTCGGACCAAGCGATGATGTCTCCTCTGAGGTGGCTGCCGCAGGAGGCTAGGCTGTAGATGTCACTGGCAGGCAGGACATGTGACCACATGTGCAGGTCCGACATCTCACCTACAAATGACTGAGTGGCATCAAAACGGCCTCCCAGAATGTCCTGAGGAAGAGGAGAAGAACCGTCACGTTAACAGTAATCGTTGCTTTCCAAAACGAGAATTTAAGTCAAGTAATTTATTTTTATTGATATTTAGTGCCAGATCATAACAGGAGTTCTCTCAAGACACTTTTCATAAAGAGCCGGTCTAGAATGTACTCTTTAATTTACGGAGACCTAACATAACATTCCACCATGAGCATGACAATGTTCAATTAGTGCACAAATACAGGCACTAAATGGTATAAAGAGCCAAAAAAGACTTTGATTGGCAGCTTGTCTGGACAGTAAAATGTTTCGAGCTCAGAGCTCTTTCTTGGGTATTTATTGAAAATGGCAATACGCAACTTTTGATGTCGACCTTTAGCGACTTAAGCTAGTGCTAGCTACTTTAATTAGAATAGAGTTGACAACACTGCACGGGAGTCAATGCATTTTGTGTTCCACAGCTTTACCCAAAATTTCGTACCCAGTGGCAGACAGAATTGCATATTGAAAGCAAGGCTTTTAGGGAACTTCTAAATGCAGATGATGTCATTATTCTATAGCCATGACATTGTGATATCAACATTTACATTATAATCAAGTAAAAGCAAAATCTTCTATTGCCACTTTAAACTTTAGCATGTTAAATGATCTCCCTTTTCTGCATGAATCTCTTTGTCTTTACCTGCTCCTGTCCCAGGATGAAGACCCCTCCTGGTTTGATCGGGTGCCAGGGGGAAAGATTTATCCCGGACCCCCTCTCCACGCCGTCCTGGTAGGCCTCCCACTGTCCATCCCTTGTTGACCAAGTCACACACACGTGGTGCCACTTTCCATCACCCAGAGACAGAGGCAGTGTCAAAGCCTGGGAATGGGAGATTGAGAAGATGGTGAGACACTAATATAAATACAATCTTGGGTAATACAAGTAAATTCAGAAGCAAGAATATAGTTTGTTATTAAACAGCATAAATATCTCTGCCGCCTATTCAACTCAACTAAACGGTAAAAGGCTGAATGAACCTTTAAAACACATTTATATTCTGAATCTCACAGGTAAAGGTTGGCCAATTAAGCAGACTGAAGCTGCAACCATACTTAAAATAAATGTGCAGTGTCTTGAAGGGATCTCAACAGACCCTGTCCTATTGTCCATACCTTTTAAGAAGCCACACTTAAAGGGACAGTTCACCCCATAATCAAAAACACACATTTTTCCTCTTGCCTGTAGTTCTATTTAACAATCTAGATTTATTTTGGTGTGATTTGCGAGTGTTGTATTTTTTTGGCCGTAGAGAAGTCTACCTTCTCGAATATATTGGAACTAGATGGCACTCGGCTTGTTGCGCTCAAAGCGCCAAAAGAATACATTTGAAAAACTTAACGGCAACGTCTCGTTCCAAACATCATGACCCGGTTACTAAAGATGATCCACAGAGCTTGTTGTGAGCAGGAACTATTTTATTTATACCGAACTACACCTGCAAACTATTGAGCGTGAGCCTCTCGTCTATGAGTAGATCCACGCCTCCTTCTGCGCGGTGATACGGTTTGTTGGAAAGAAAATAGTCCCTGCACTTTGAGTTCTACAAGCAAAGCGCCATCAAATTCTACAGAAGGCAGACATCTCTACTGCTGATGTCTCCAACACGATTGAAAAAAATAATCTTCAGGGTCTTTAGCGCTGTAACCACATACTGAGATTAACTCGCTACGCTCCAGGGTTTTACATTCTTCCTCCCTCACCTTGTCATCGATCAGCAGCTCCATGGGGTTGTCCCCCCACTCGATGAGCACCAGTTCATTGGCCTGTCCAGGTGCTGAGTAAGAAAAGGGCGTCCCCAGGCTGGGCCCTGCGCCCGCCTTGATCCAAAGACACAAAGTCAGAGCAAAGATCTCCTGCATCAGTGTCCTCTTCACCCGCCCGTACATGTAGTTGGTTCTCATGGGGAAGCTGATCTGGAAGCCATCAGGACTCAAAGACGTTTTCCTGCTGGAACCTGCTTTTGAAGAGAAGTAACATTCATTAAGTAACTGGGGCTTTCCATCGCATCATATGACCTTCCAAGAATGAGTTTTCCGAGTCGTCATAAAATTGTATTGTAGCTAGATGTTTAAATACATAACATTCATGTTGACTTAACCTTTTTAAAAAGTTCACTCTTGACCTTGGAAACAGCAGAGGACAAAACAATCAAAGTTCTCAAACGTCCATTTAGTAGCCGGAGCTTTTGATTTCATTTTGTCAACGACTGTTTCCGAGGTAAGGAATGAACTTTAAAACTCTACTGCTCTCCTGTTTTTAATTTAAAAATAGTTAGAAGATAATGAAAGAAAGAAACACACGCACTAGTTGCAAATATTGATCATCCAAAAAGAGGCAAAGATTCACATAAAAAGTAGGGATGTGCCAATGAGTGGATCGGATATCTGAGAAGAAGAAAAAGTATAATCCAATACGAACCATTAGCCTAAACTGTCTCTACAATGGTCTTTGAGGTATTAGGGTACATTGAGTGTTGAGTTATATCCAGTATTTTACACAGAAATTATAATTCCTTTTTTATTCTTAATACTCAGATTCAAAGTTTTGCTCTCTAAATTTAATTTTGAATATTTGAATGGTGATCAAAAATACTGCTAACATTTCTCTGTGTAAAACAGTTTCAATAAAAAGAAGCGAAGAAGAGTCTTGAGACTTGTGGATTCAAAAAAATCTTTCTTTAGGGGAGTGTAGACTTTGTGTTTCATAGTTTATACATGATGTTTTTAAGAAGGCTAGGTTAAGAAAAGTGCATCCATACAAAGGTGTTATTAACAGCTTAGTTGTTTGAAAGACGGGAAAAGACGTCATCAGACATGAAAAAGTGGTTTTGAGACATCCCTAATAAAAAGACAACTTCTGTACTTCCAATGTTTTGCAAGGTTTGCAGCTAGCTTGCGTGTTTCTTCCAAATACTGCAAGTTCTTAATTTAAATTAGTTTGGAACATATTCAGCTGCAGAATACGCCACTTGCATAACGTCTACAAAATGCTGCCTTATTAATAAGAACTTGATATGACGTACTGACGGTCAGGAGTGACTGCATGTCATGAAGTTACAGTGTGTATGTACCTGCGAGGTGCAGCTGGCTGAGCATTGTTTCCAGTTTGTTTGAGTGGAAACCAGTCTGTGGCCCTGTGTGTGGAAGGTAACTGCGACTGTCTGCTTCATTACTACGATGGTCTTCATCATCATCATCATCATCATCATCATCATCATCACCATGGTGGCGGTCATCATGGTCGTCATCGTGGTCACCGTCTGCATGGTGATGGTCACTGTGGTTTCTGCTGTCGCTATGATTGCCATCGTTGTCGTCGTGGTCACCGTCCGCGTGGTGATGGTCATTGTGGTTCCTGCTGTCGCTATGATCGCCATGGTTGTGGTCGTTGTTGTGGTCATTCGGGTGTCCATCGTGGTAGTGGTCGTCATCATGATGGTCTCCGTCGTCTCTGCGGCTGCTGTCGTCATCGTGGTGGTCCGGGCTGCTGAGGGCGGAGGCGCGATGGTGCAGCTGCTGCTCCAGAGCGCTGATCTTCCTCTGAAGCAGCTCCTTCAGAGAGCTGGAGTAAGCGATAGACGTGTTCCTCTTCTGCGGAGGGAGGTGAAGAACACACAGGTGAAGACTTGATAACAATGAACATTTCCTGTCACTTACATCTCAAGGACAAAGGCATCAGTGGTGCTTTGGTATAGGACACAAACTGGCCTCAAGGAACCTGTCAGCATGTGTTGGTCTGTCACAGTCAAAGAGAGCACTTCTGTCTTTTGCACTTCTTTGCCTGCGATTTGTATCCACTAATAATGATGTCATATACAATAGTCAGGTATTCACTGTGTCCTCCTGTATCTACTTCTCTTACTCTCAGGTAATCCAGGCTTTGTCGTAGTGCATGCGCTGATTAACAGCCTGTCAAGGGAGATCACGATAAGTACTGCTGATGTTAGACTCGTGCCACCCCCCATCCCCCCTACACGCTCCACAGCTCCTGACATCTGTGTGTGATCACGATCCAGGGCGGAGAGGCAGATAAACTGTGAGCAGCTAAAGAGAAAACAGGACCATCTAAACCTAAATGTGACCAGTCAATCCACTGTAACCTCAAGCAAGAGTATCTTACATCACCTCTGATCCTGCTGCTGCCCACTAAGAGACATCAGAGTGACTCTCTTGTTAATGTGGTGAGTGGCTTTATGCAATTAAGTAATACATTGTTCCTTTGTCTAAAGTCCAAACAGTCCATTGACGACAGCATTAATGTGTCCAAACAAGGAAAAGAATAAGGCCACGCTACACAAGCCTCCCTCTACTTCCTCATATTAACTGTATTATACTTTAACACTATTTTTCTAAAATGCACTTTTTGATTCTTTCTGTTTTTCTTTCTGTCTGTTTTCAGTCTTTCAGCGTGTGTTATTATTCCTCCTCTCGCTGCTCACCTGCAGATTGTCCAGCCTGTCCTTCAGCGCCTGCAGCATCCTCTCCATCTGCTCCGGTGATGATGTTATTTCCCCCGGAGTCACATGTTTATCCTTCCCCTGGTGGCTGCTGCTGCTGTGCCCCCCATCAGATCGTTGCCCCCCCATAGAGGGGTAGTGCGGTGAGTCTGGTATGAGGTTTCCATGCGGACCATGCTGGTTGCTATAGTGCCCGTTGTCAGTGTACACGTGATGACCGCCCATCTCTGCGTGATGAGGTGTGCCGTGGTGCTCGTCGTGAGGCGTCATGCCCCGTCCGAGGCCCTCGCACAGGGTGAGCTTGGCCGTCAACTCTCTAATGGTCTCCCTTTGGTCCAGGATGGTCTCTTTCTGCTGCACAAGGCTCTCCCGGAGGTGGAGGATGGTGGCTTTGGCCTCTTCGCTCGCCCCCCACCAGCCAGCAGGAGGTACACTTTGATGGCCTGGACCGCTGGGCCCTGCTGCCCCTACGCCTGGACCCCCTGTGGGGAAGCATGCAGGGTCTGCATCCACGGGAATAGGGGTGCAAACGAAGCGTGGGTGGGCTCCGTAGTCATAGTCAGACCCTGAGCTGGTAGATGCAGTGCATAGGTGGAGTGAAAGTAAAGTTAACACAATGGGAACAAGGAACAGGCGTCGGGACTGGGAGTTCTTCATAATCTCCATCCACAGTTCAGCCAGTAACACTAAGGAGATTGGCTTCACTTCACAATGTGTGATGCCAGTTGAAGTAAAGGTTGTCTTGAATTCTTTGTTGTTGGAAAGGAGACATCAGGGAGCACGATAAAACAAATATCTCCATCCACAAAGTATCCACTCATCTGTGAGGAACCAATAGAAATCACAGTTTTGTCTTTTATCTTCGTTGTCACGCGATATAATTATTTTATCGTCTTGTTTCTCTCCCTCCGTCACTGAAGCATGGAATACACCTGTAAAACACAAAACATCAGATTTTATATAAAACTATTTAACATCCACCGAGGGGGGAGTCAATAAAACAATCCCCTGTACAATAAGGCAGCTTTTAGTTGAGACTCGGTCAGAGAAGCGTTGATCGAGCTCTATTCCTAATCATAAGGCTGCAGTCTGTAGTAGTTGTGTCATGTATCTGATATTTGTACCAGTCATATATATTTGTATCTATAAGTTAACAGACTTTAGTTACGAAACCTACGTCCCTATTTTTGAGAGGCATCATTATACGTAAAATTATTTCTCTCAATATACCAATTTTGCTCGTCCTGAAATGCTTTAAATAAGCTCCATTTAAAAGAAAGAAACTCTGGACCTCATTAATTTCTAAACCCTGGCTGCAGCCCTGAGTGTCAGTTTCTTTATTAAAGATAAAGGACAGTGAGAAGAGATACTTTTAGACCAGGCTGACATATAAAAGGTCTCAGTGCTCAGCAGGATGTGACGGTGGATGAACTCCTCAGCTGCAGGCTTTCTGACCGGTAACCTCACATGGCACGGGCTTGTGCCAAAACTACCAGAGGCTGTCCAGACAAGGATTAGTCCAAATCAGAAGGGTGAAATCCTAAATGGACCAGACGACTAAACTTTTGTTAGTACGTTTATTCTGATTAACTGACGGTTTTTACTTCCTGGAAGCTCAAAGTCAGGCTGCAGAGACCCACTGAAGATTTTGTTTAAAGTTCAACTTGATGGTTATTTCTCTTTCATGGAAAGATGATAATAAAAAGCAGTATATTGTTTCAAATCTGGATCCAAAGATGATCCCTAAACCCTTACAAGGAGTATTATATTCCTTGTGTCTATATCACAAAGGCTTGCTGACCCTCTGAGCGCTGTAACACGTCCTTCATTATACAGGGTCGGCATTTTGAAATGGCACACACGTGATGTGGCAGCTAAACCTCACTGACCACCTGTTGCTTGCAGTGACCAGCCTACACTGTGTGTGTGTAGTGTGTGTGTGTGTGTGTGTGTGTGTGTGTGTGTGTGTGTGTGTGTGTGTGTGTGTGTTTTGATAGTTCATACATGATTCACTGTACTTTATCAATAATGAAACGAAGAGAAGAAATACATATATATATATATATCTATATATTCTGCTGTATGACAAAGATCATGTCTGGCTTCATATAAATCTGATCAAAAGTTGATTGAGCTGCAGAAACTGGAGAATAATAATACTTTGTTTTTAGAAAATAAATTGAGAATCATCTTTACAATAATGTTTGTTTCATTACAAAGAAGAAACAACCTTTGAATTCTAACATGTTCTTCTGTCTCTGCAGTTCCTGTTGTGATTTACGGGGCTTAGAGGAGAGACAGATGGCCGAGGTACAGTCTCGCCCAATCACCACAGTTTAGGCCTAAGTTTATTACCACCACAGGTCACTCAATTAACCTAATTGCAAACAGTTGTTGTACTACCTTAGCCAGAGATAAGTGGGCTTGCATGTGTGTGAGTGTGCGTGGTAATCCATGGTGAACACTGGGGTCCTGCACCATATGGTCAAGGTGGATATTTAAGTAGTGCGATTTGTCCCAAATTAAAAACTGACAACGGCAGTTAGACCTTTGATTAAAAAAACAACTGATAAAGAACTCTCTGTTTGTAAACAAACAGATTATTTGTAGACAGAATGGATCGGACGTTAAAACTTTAAACATCTCAGTGCATTACCAGATCAATGTCACCATCATTATCTCTGGCGAGTGGCTTTCCCACTATTTGTTGAGACACAAAATAGATAAAAGTTTAAATAAAGTCTTCTGTGTAAATCACACATTTGAAATGATACGCTGTCTGCCATCCTATTTACTCAAATCTGTGAGATGCCAAAACTACAGAGTTGTTATTTTACAATCCGTATATAGTTTATTTTTTCATCGCTGCTGTATTGTTATATAGTATTTTATATTTTGCATGTTGTATTATACGTTAAATTATATATTAATCAAGTTGGTTACGTGTACAATAGACCCCAAAACACAAATAAATGCAAGATTGAACATTAATTATCAGGATTTATTTTTCAATGCTATTTATTTCTTATATGACTTACCGTGACTCTTTTGTAATGTTTGCATTTCTCTTAAAAACATAGTGAGACTGTTGTCCCTCCCACACTCCAGTTCATTGTCATGGTTGGCTACACACATTAGGACAGTGAGTAATGTATTTTCTGATTGATTTTTTTTTTCCCCCTTAGTTGTAACTCTGCAGCCGATTTCTTAAACATCCATTAAACAAAATATTTTATATTGTAATTCTTCCATTTACGCTTCAGGGAACTTGTTTTCTATCCATTAATGTCCTTAAAACTAAAAGAAAACACATTTTGAGAAAAACTCAAATATAGAAATCTACCTCTAGTGAATAGACAAACAGTTCTGTGCAAGCATCAATCGTCCGGCTGACTGTGACTTTTAGGAAAGTGTTTTTCAATTCAGTCAGACGTGACAGACAACCACGTCATTGAAGATGTCTCAAATGCCTTGAGTTACTGCAGTAAGTATGAATAGATAAATAAAAATAAAATGCTTTTAGTAACTCATCAACAACCACATGTTACTATCTGTATTTTGCAAATTGATGCAGGTTTAGCTGTTTTAAACACAAAGTCTAAGTGGTTTTGCTTCATATTTTAATGAACTAATTGTAATTTATTATTTTTAACAAGATGTTCAAATTTCTTACTGAAAAAAAGGGTTTATGTTTCTTTGCTTCTAAATGATAAAAGCTAAATACAGAGACACACTACGGCTCTTAACTGGCCTCTTTGTTACATCTCGTTGAAATAAATGAACTAAAATAAGAAAATGCAAAACACACAGTTCTCGTTACATTCACATTGTAAAAGCTTCCTTACCTTGCAGTGCCTGCAGCCGGTGTATCCCCACTGTAGTGAGTTAGTCTGATCAGATTGAGAGATTTACTCCAGAGGAGAGCTCAACTCTTTCTGTCCCTCCTTCATTGTCTCTACCTCCCTTTTCTCTCCCCCCCCTCCTTCAGGTCGTGTTTTTCTTGGAAGACCACACCTCTTTTCCTGCATGACACCTTACTCATTACCATCTTTATTTTTATTCTGGAATTGTGGTTACTCGACTTTATTAGAATATAACCCTGCTCTGACAACCTACATAAACACCTAAATGTATTTGACCTCTGATTTCCTCTCTAACGGGACACAATCATGGGCTCAGCTCCTCCAGTGCGACGTCACACAGCTCACCTGGATATCAGCACAGGACCAATTGGGCTTTTTAATTCCTTGTGTCTTCCAGTCTGACTGACAGCCTGAAGGAGGCCGCGGCAGGACAGCAGATGGAGGATTTAAGGTGACAGAAAATCACTCAAACAAACAATGAAGATTACAGGACAGACACTTATACATTAAGATTAGGTTAGATTAATTAATTACATTTGCTATATCTGGCCTCTGGGTATCAAAAAAACAAAATGTATGTCTCCCAGCCTTACAAAATAATTGGTTGCACAATTAAAGGCATGAATTAATTACTTTGCTTTATTCTTCATTATCTTAAAATTGAGCCAGTTGAGTGTATAACTTTTTTTCCTGAAATAATTGACAATTAATCCAATTAGCAGTCGGACAAAAGTGACCTTGAACTAAACCAGCCTGATTACAAGAGATCCTTCTTCTGACACCTGCGAAGTAACGAGGATTAAAAAGGCGTGAAAAAGGTGAGGAGTTAAAGTGTGTGCCCTGGCTCTGTGACTCGTACTCTGTCTCGGCCTCTTTAATTTTTTTTTCAAACATGATTTGTATTGTTTCCTTCACAGACATTAGAATGTCAGTCCAATCCGAACATTCACAAAACTAAATGAATAAAATACTAATCTGATTTGTCATTTAGGTTTAATGCAGGAAATCAATCAGGGACAATGGATTTAAATCATCAGTGCACTTCCAGGAGAGCATAAGTATTGGTAATTATTTGTACTTTTAGAATTTATATATTTTTCAGGTATCTTCTCTACTGATTTTTGACCTCTCAGAGAGCTTTATCCCTACATGTTGTGACACTTTGATACCCGTCTTCGTCTCCAGGGCATCAGAGACACTATTTGTTGGTGAGAAGTTTGGTCACAGCTCAAGTAAAGACGTATATAGATGTGATGTCTATGAGTCATCTTTATTGTTTAATAGAGCTGGGTCCTCCTGTCAGTCAATCTCCTTAGTGCGTGTGAATTAGGCCCGGAGGAAGAAGAGCCGACACAAACAGATTTATGGCTCAGGTCCAAGGACACGAGACTGCAGACGCTCCCGTGTTCCTCTCAACTCTGAACCAAGTGGCCCAGAACCCCAAACAGCGCTCGTCTGGTAAACTAGAGGCTGCTCTGATGACGGGAAGACATGATCTCTCGTCTTTAGACCGGACTGCCTGCTACTGAGTAAAGACACTTTGATCTGTTTTGTGATCCTTGATTTGTTCTGGTTGTGTCGAGTAAAACAAAGATACTCTGTAAGTGCCAGTTGTGTGGAGAGACGATGTGCTGCAGTGATGAGGTGAAGACTGAAGTGACACCTGAGTGGAACTTACTGGTAGCACTTTCTATGACGCCCATGTCTTTAATGTATTATAAACATACCTTTAATGTGTTATAGTCTGCTTGTAACACTGAATAATTAAAGTTATAAACACTTTCTGATGCTTTATATCAATAATCATAACGCATTGTAAAGCATTTTATACTGACTTATAAGGTCAAGTATCATAATACTTTATAATTGTTACTTTTCTTTGTGCAAGGATCATAGTTTTATAATTGTAATACATTATAATGTTTTTATAATGCATAGAATCACTTTAAATTTTAATAAGTTATAGGTTATTCTTAGTGGTCATTGGGTGCTTTAAGTGAATAGGATTTACAAGGTTATAGGCAAATGTCATACATTACATGCCGGTTGTAAATCACTATAAGTGGTCACTGTTTGCTTTTAACCTCATAAAATGCTTTATAATGTGTTATAATTATTGTTATGAATCCGTATACATATTTATGAGTGCTTATAACTGTAATTAAACAGATTATAATGCATTATAAGTATGTTTATAATGCATTATGAACATGGGCGTCATAGAAAATGTTGTGCTGATTGTTTCTTTTATTGGCTTTATTCAAAATTGAGGGAAATTGTCAACATCATAAATTCTATTTGTTTATAAAGGTGTATGGTTTGTCTTCGGGCTACAGTTTTACTGTTGTAGTACAGTGTACCTCCACAGTCTGCACCACGCTGGCTGTTTGTTCTCATGCAGGGGAAGTGCAGCAGGAAGTGATGTCACACTATCGCCACCACCTGGGAAAAACCTGCAACTGCAACACAGCTTCAGGCAGATTCAGTTCAATAAAAGTCATTTTAAGTGAAGTAGAAGTATAAAGTAACATCACATACAAGGCTAGTGTTGAGAACACTGCGTTCATGACCTGCGTATTATTATTTTTAAAAGATATTGTTTATTCAGTAGTTTTTAGTACACTTGGTGCGTATTTTACTGTATAAGCTGATTTCAGTTTTTGTTTTTCTTACTCAATTTGACTACTTTTAGACCAATAATAAATAAATAACAGGTTCAGTTCACTCTTAGATTAGTATTCCTGTTAGACAGCTTGAAGCACCATTGTCACCCTCATGTTGGGAGATAAAATGTACTCTAAGTGTAATTGAAGAGATTAAAAGAAATTGAAAAATCTAAATTAAGAAAATCCCTTTTTGGTTTTTAGAGAGTGGAGGGGGTCCACAGTACTTGAGCAAATATACGTAGTTATTCTCCACCATTGTGTAAAACAAACACACCAGGCAACAGCCAGTAGTGGAGGAAGTATTCAGATATTTTACTTGAGTAAAAGAAGTGATACCACAGTGTAAAAAGTAAAGTACAAAGGTATTAGCATCAAACTTAACTCAAAGTACCAAACGTAAAAGTACTAATAATGCACAATGACCCATTTCAGAATAATGTATAGGCTGTTGAATAACTGGATTATAATTATTGATGCAAGAATGTGTAGGCTACATCACTTTAATGTTGCAGCTGGTAAATGTGGTGCTAAATGTAATTAATGTAATTAATGTAGATGCTGCTGCGTAGCTCAACTTATTATATTACGTCATCATTGATCAGTTGATTTATATTTTGTATTAATAACCTGAATCTGCAAAGTAACTAAAGCTGTCAAATAAATGTAGTGGAGTGAAAAGTACAATGTTTGCCTCTGAAATGTAGTCGAGTAGAGTAGAAATATAAAAGTAGCAGGAAAAGGAAAGTACAAGTACTCGATTAAATGTAATTACTTCCCACTGACCCTGAACACTTCAAGAACTTGTTCACCACTTTAACCTCTCCTCTCAGCACCTTTATTTATTTCATTAGCCTTTAATCTTCTCAGCAGTTTATTGCAGGGCCATGCAGGGCCTCCTCCTCCTCCTCCTCCTCCTCCTCCTCTGTTCTCCATGTGAGAATGGACAGCAGGAATATGTGATGGTCTCGGTGTATGTAGGCCAGTGATAGGCCTTGCATGTGCTGCTCTGTTTTTGGCTTAAAAAGTTCAAGTCATTATTCTCCTCCTGCTCCTATTCAGACGAGGTCCCGTTGGCTCATTGTTATTCTGCCCGAGTGACAGAGAGAGAGAGACACAGAATGGGAGGCTGACTGTGGTTTCTAACGGCAGGGAGCTGGTTGTACTGGGCGGGGGTTTCTGTCGGTGGTTTTTCTGTCCGGATTTTGCGGGCGTGAAGGCATGTTGGTAATCGGCTCAGTAATGAGGAGAGGTACTGAACGGCACCAAATATCTGACCCCGATTCCTGGGAGTAGAGAGAGGCAGAGAGAGGGAGAAAGTGTGTGCGAGAGAGAGGAGGACAGAGAGAGAGGGCCATGTGAAAAAGGGGTGGAGGGGAGTTGAGATTTAGTGCTCTGCTGGATGAAACAACCCCCCACTAACTAACGGAGAGGGAAAGTAGCCTAATAGGAAGAAAAGAGGGGGTGTACTGTTCATTTAACACTCACAGACGCGCAGGAAGCCATTATCGTTTCGCACAATGAGATCAGAAAAGGTAAGTAACTTTTATTTATTTTAAGGAGCCGAATGATGTGTTACTGTTTTACAAAAGGAGCTGAGAGATCAACAGGTAGCTGTTATTGAGCTGCTCTGTGTGGACAAATGGCACGGTGCATTTTCTTTTACTCATTTTTGTTTTTTTAAACATCCACTGTGTAATTACCCAATGTGTTCATTCATATGTATATGCACAGGCAGGCTTGGTATATTTTCTGTTATGTTGCATTTTCCATATTCCAGAGATTTGAATTGATGAGTTGAGATGGTGTGGAAGAAAAGGTTGAAAAGCACTGGAGTACTGTTTTAGCTGCAGCGGTGCACCATTCATTGATCTTTAGAGAAATGCAATAATTAGATGAATAAATATCTGGCAGAATTTCACCATAAAACAGGACAAGATACCGTTTAAACCACCAAAAATGCATCCTGAATCCTTTTTAACACCATTTTCTTTTTGGATCAGCAATTTCTCTCCAGTTAAAATGTTGCAGTGACATTAGGGCTGCAGATATAAAATGTCAGAAAATAGTGTAAAATGCCATCATTTCCTCTGCAATCCCAACTCCAAAGATATTCACTTTACAATCATCAGAACAGCAAATCCTCACAATTGAGAAGTCTGAACCAGGGATTTCATTTTTGCCATTTTGCTTGAAAAATGACAGATTATCAGATTAGTTCCAGATATCTTTCTGCAGATCCAATTAATCTTTGCAGCCTTAAGTGGCATTCACTGATTTTTAAATGCAATGTTTGCTTCCAAACCATTTGAAGACATTTAAAGAGGCCAGACCACATGAATGCACTTTCTGTATCAGTTTCCCAACCACCTGCACTGTTCCTGTTGAATCCTGAAACACTTTATTTCTTAACATTAATCCACACTTTGCTAGAACATGCACACACACATTCTTTCACCTCTTAATCTTGCTTTAGTATTTTACATAATTTTATGTATTTAGAATTGAAGTCCTTCAAACTAAATAAAAAAGAGAAATTTAGGACAAAGCTCCCACTTTTCTGTCTTATCCTGCAGACTATTACAGCTCCTCTGACACATTACAGACTACACCAGGGTGGCCTTAATGAGCAAGAGTCTGGAAATGTTTTCTTTGTGTCATATACCATTAGTTGATCTGGGTCAACGTTTTCTCAGTAATCTTGCTGTGATAACAAAGGAGGACTGCACAGGGAAAACCAAATGAGGATTTTGCCATAAAATCCAGACTGGAAATCCCTTGACCCCGCAGCAGTCCCTCCTTGATCGTCCTCTCTGCCGAGGAAACGTTGTTGTCGCGTGTTTATTCAGTGCTTTGACACCTGTGACTCGGACTGGACGAGCCCATTGTTCTTATCTGAAATGGTATAACTCGTCTGGTATACGAATCTTGGAGAAATATTTGGGTTGCCGTAATGTTGTGAAGCGATAATGCACAAACTGGCAGCTGAGACCAGAAGAGATCCATGTGAAAATAACCCTGCTACCCTCAGAACGAACCCAAGACGGTGTGACATCCTCATCACTTGTTGTGATGGTTCGATGGCCTTAAAAGACATCTGGCTGATTTAAATCAACACTTTCAGTCCTTCACAGTGAAAGCACTAAATAGTCAAGTACATATTCTTGTTTAGTAAATATGAATTTGTGCAGTGAAATCTTATAGTTAATGGAGAAGCTTGCAGTTAGCTATACTACTTGAAAACTCCCTATTGTTTAATATTACAGTTTTAGGAGGTTCTCTGTACACATGGGACATTATAAACATCTGACACTTATCGTTTATTAGTTTCACGATTAATCGATTAATTATTTTCCCAGATCCCTTGGTGGCATCTTCAAATTGTTTTATCCAACAATCTGTCTAAAACCCAAAAATGTTCAAGTTAGTATCATTTATGACAAAGAAAAGCAGCAAATTCTAATTTAATATAAGCTACAAATATAGTATATATATATATATATATATATAGTGGCATTTTGGATTATCAAAATAGTTATCAATTAAATTCTTGGCGTTCAACTAATCAGATAATCGATCGTTTCAGCTCGAGTGCAGATAAATACAAATAAGTGCTTTGACGTCGTCTTTCCTCTGTGAAGGTGACTGTACAAACACCTGGATGTTGAAGTTTTTGGGGTTTATTTTAAGAGTCAATGTGATAGATCACCACTCACTGTTTCCTTTGTTTGACCTTTTTCTCTTTTAGGGGATTTCTGTCTGCTGTAAAGCTTAGGGCCCTGAATAATAAACAACACAAACGTATATAGTGGCAGCACGTAACCCAGAGAAGAAAAATGTCTCGAACAGAAGAGGTCAACAAGATGACAGAAAATGTCTATAAGGTATGACTCCTCTGTCTATTTCTCTGTCTTGTCTGCACCAACACATAATAACGTGTTGTGAAATTATTACAAATGAGAAGAAAGTGTTATAATTTGCCTGCCTTTGTTATTTGTGAATGTTGTTTCAGGGGATTCTGGACCAGTTCAATCCCAGTCTGAAGAACTTTGTGACCATGGGGAAACACTATGAGAAAGCCCTGACAGGTTAGCGAAACATCATATATCTCATGCCACCGGCCTTTGGTTTGTCTGAATCACTGAACAGGATATTTTTCAGGTTTCCCCTAAAACGTGCTCTCTTTACAGGAGTCACTGTGGCTGCCAAAGGGTACTTTGATGCTCTGGTGAAACTTGGAGAGCTGGCGAGCGACAGCCAAGGCTCCAAAGAGCTGGGTGAGTGGGCGACTGGTAGAGAAGAGCCGTGTTGAGGGGGAAATAAAAATGAATTAGTGATGGACCTAATGAAGTTAAGAGAGTCGACGTGACAGCTGGAGAGAAGTTGAAAATAGTCTGTGCTGCATGTGTTAGTGAGGGAGGAGATGAAGACAAGAGGGAATGAGGAAATGTCGAGAGAGAGAGGGAGAGAACAGAGGGAAAGGGAGAGAGTAGGGTCATTGTTGGGAGATTAACAACACCACATGATCTCATTGTAATGCTGAAAACAGCGGGGGAGGCAGGCAGGAGAGTCGGAGGGCGAGATGCCAGCCACCACATACTACAGTGCTGTGTGACCGAGGGAGAGACTCACAGCTGACCGCCACTTTGTAAATGAGAAACTGCGTTAAAACAGCGAGTTTTATGACATTTGTACTGATGTGTTGTCCTGCATGTATGATGATGTTGACTCCGTTGTGAACAGCAATTATTTGAGCACAGATTTGAGATCGTCTGCACAGGTTAAAGATGCACTGTAACATAAAAGCAGCGGATCTAAATCACATATAGTACTGACTGCCTTCGCTGTCCTGTGCTTTACTGCTGCTCACAGGAGACACACTGTTTCAGATGGCCGAGGTCCACAGACAGATTCAGGTGCAGCTGGAAGACGTGGTAAGACTGTGTGCTCGGCTGCTCTGCACAAATTATTTCATGTTATTGACAAATAATTATTTTTACCAACCACTTTAAAGTATCATATAATGTTTATAGTGGCCACAAAGAGTTAATTTTTTTTAGAGATTGTTAAGAAAATGTCTATAATAGTTTAAGTAAAATTTTTCATGTAGATATTGTGCCGTAAAGGGGCACGTAACTTTTGCATTTGCGGGTCAAATATTTCCTTCACAAAACACAAAACTATTCTTTTTATGCAACATACTTTTTAACCTCATAATTACCCCACATATATAAATACACATATGTAAATACACATATATAAATGCACAGATATAAATACACATGTATAAATACACATATATAAATGCACATATATAAATACACATATATAAATACACATGTATAAATACACATATGTAAATACACATATAAATACACATATATAAATACACATGTATAAATACACATATATAAATACACATATATAAATACACATATATAAATACACTTATATAAATACACATATATAAATAAACATATAAAATACACATGTATAAATACACTTATATAAATACACTTATATAAATACACTTATATAAATACACATATATAAATACACATATATAAATACACTTATATAATTACACATGTATAAATACACATATATAAATACACTTATATAAATACACTTATATAAATACACATATATAAATACACATATGTAAATACACATATACAAATACACATATACAAATACACATATATAAATACACATATATAAATACACATGTATAAATACACATATATAAATACACATCAATAAATACACATATAAATACACTTATATAAATACACATATATAAATACACATGTATAAATACATATATAAATACACATGTATAAATACACATATAAATACACATAAATAAATACACATATAAATACACATATACAAATACACATATATAAATACACATATATAAATACACATATGTAAATACACATATAAATACACTTATATAAATACACATATATAAATACACATATATAAATACACATGTATAAATACACATATGTAAATACACATATAAATACACATATATAAATACACATGTATAAATACACATATATAAATCCACATATATAAATACACATGTATAAATACACATATATAAATACACTTATATAAATACACATATATAAATAAACATATATAAATACACATGTATAAATACACTTATATAAATACACTTATATAAATACACTTATATAAATACACATATATAAATACACATATATAAATACACTTATATAATTACACATGTATAAATACACATATAAATACACTTATATAAATACACTTATATAAATACACTTATATAAATACACATATATAAATACACATATGTAAATACACATATACAAATACACATATACAAATACACATCAATAAATACACATATATAAATACACTTATATAAATACACATATATAAATACACATGTATAAATACATATATAAATACACATGTATAAATACACATATAAATACACATAAATAAATACACATATAAATACACATATACAAATACACATATATAAATACACATATATAAATACACATATATAAATACACATATACAAATATACATATATAAATACGCATATATAAATACACATATATAAATACACATATATAAATACACATATGTAAATACACATATATAAATACACATATATAAATACACATATGTAAATACACATATATAAATACACATATGTAAATACACATATATAATACGCATATATAAATACACATATATAAATACACATATATAAATACACATATGTAAATACACATATATAAATACACATATATAAATACACATATGTAAATACACATATATAAATACACATATATAAATACACTTATATAATTACACATGTATAAATACACATATAAATACACTTATATAAATACACTTATATAAATACACATATATAAATACACATATATAAATACACTTATATAATTACACATGTATAAATACACATATAAATACACTTATATAAATACACTTATATAAATACACTTATATAAATACACATATATAAATACACATATGTAAATACACATATACAAATACACATATACAAATACACATCAATAAATACACATATATAAATACACTTATATAAATACACATATATAAATACACATGTATAAATACATATATAAATACACATGTATAAATACACATATAAATACACATAAATAAATACACATATAAATACACATATACAAATACACATATATAAATACACATATATAAATACACATATATAAATACACATATACAAATATACATATATAAATACGCATATATAAATACACATATATAAATACACATATATAAATACACATATGTAAATACACATATATAAATACACATATATAAATACACATATGTAAATACACATATATAAATACACATATGTAAATACACATATAAATACGCATATATAAATACACATATATAAATACACATATATAAATACACATATGTAAATACACATATATAAATACACATATATAAATACACATATGTAAATACACATATATAAATACACATATATAAATACACATATGTAAATACACATATATAAATACACATATATAAATACACATATGTAAATACACATATATAAATACACATATATAAATACACATATGTAAATACACATATATAAATACACATATAAATATAAATTGTTTTAGAGACTTTCTAAATCAAATCCAATGATAACCTTTGTTTTTGTTGTGTTTATAAAGCTGTTCTGAAGCCATGTTCCAAAAAAACCTGTATTCAAATGTTGCTTATGGATCTTTTCATCAACAGTTAAAGTTATTTCACTCTGAGTTGCTCGCCCAGTTGGAGCAGAAGTTGGAACTGGATATTAAATATCTCACAGTAAGTTCAAATAGGTTCATTCACTTTTGATACATCCTTAATTCAAAATGTTTAGTTTCATTTATTTGATTGGAGTTTATTTGAGTAGCTAAGTCTAATTTCAATATTTAATCAATTAGGGGAAAAGACGTAAATACATAAGTATAATGTTAAAAAGAAAATCACCTTGATGAATAGAAGTGGACTTAACCGCCATACTTAAATCTTAAATATTAGCTGTGAAGCCTCGTTTCATCACACGTAATGAACGAGTCCACCGACTCTTCTTCTCGTCCCTCTCAGGCCACCCTAAAGAAGTATCAGAGTGAGCGGAGGTCTAAATCTGAGTCTATTGAGCGCTGCCAGTCCCAGCTGAAGAAACTCCGCAGGAAGAGCCAGGCCAGTCGCCACCCGAACAAATATGGAGACAGAGAGATGCAGGTAAGAGAAGCCCAGAGCTCCACACGGGCGGTGGGAAACATACATAGCCTACTTAATATACAGGTTCTTTAGTAAAATACACAAACTTAAACTAAAGTTAGAAAGATCCTAAACATCTCCCTCGGCATTATAGCCGATTAAATAGCAGAATGTTGTGTAAGAAATAGAAGAAATATTAAAGAACAATCAGCTGATTCTTCAGAAAACAAGGAACTTAGTGCACAGGCCTTTTAATGGGAGAAATATGAATGATATAAGAGGGTGAAAGGGTTTAGTCACTTGGAGAGTTATGTTGGAAGAAAAGGTCAGCGGGGCAAAATGATAATGCTTTAAGATTTGGATTATGTTATCATTGTGCAACAGGCAGGATATGATCTCACATATTCCTCTCTCAGCACATTGTGCATTAAAGGTCAGTGAGTGCTACATGTGTATGCATGTGATCGTGAATGCAGCACTGGGCGAGCGTGTTTGCAGTGAAATCTCTGTGACTTTTTCTGCAGTTTGTGGAGTTGATGAGTCGTCGTCAGGTCGAGCTGGACACGCTGGTTGCCTCGGGTTACAAGTCTGCGCTCACTGAGGAAAGGAGACGATATTGCTTCCTGGTGGACAGACAGTGTAGTGTCACCAAACTGCTTATCAACTACCACTCCAAGGTGATCTGTTCACATTTACCTATTTATTTAGCTCTGTAACTTTTCAGATCCAGATGTATTAATCCACTGCTGAAAATAGTCCCCATAAATGCACAATTTACTCCTGTTTAAGTAACATTTGCTAAAAAAAACCAGACTATATATTTGTAACTTGATTCTGAAGCACAAACTGACACATCTTTCTGTCCTTTTGAATATAATCCAGGTGAGAGAGCTTCTGTCACAGAAACTGTCATCCTGGCAGCAGTCATGTTCTCAGCCCACAAAGCTGCCAGAGCGCGCTCTGAATCTGCTGCGTCACACTGCACCTCAAGGCTCAGGGGCTGCAGGGATAGCCGAGGTCCTCCGCCACACCAAGATCGGCTCTGCTCAGCCAGAACAGGTCATCATTTTTATTTATACCGTGTCAGATGTTGGATGTGTTCTTTGAACTAAATCCTAATCTCAGCTGGATTCCATGATGGCTTGATAGTTTGAAACCCACAAAACAAATTCATTATTTTAGTTGTTCCTGGAAGAAATGGGACAAAGTATTTCCTAAGTAACTCTTAAGTCTTGGCTATGAAGTTTTGAGTTAAGTCCCAAGTCCTAAACCTTTTGAGTTGAATGCTAAACTAGTTAATATAGAAATAAGAACAGCTTCCCATCAATAGCTAAGATATTTCTGACTGTTTATTGACTTAATAAAAAACATTTAGGCTAGTAAAGTCTTAGCTGCATAGTCTGTAAATCCTTATGTGATCTGAAATATCACATATTTTAATAACTTGGAGATTATATCACAAGTAAAAAAGCTAAAATCCAAATTCAGTCACAAGGTTTTGGTGTTAAACTTTGATTAGACATTCACAAGCTTAGATTTTTAACAGGGACTTCTCATTTCTGATAGTTAACAGTATCTGTCCCTGATTTTTCAGAGACTCTCTGTTCAAGAAGTCCCTCCTCTGATGAACGGAGACTACAGTCGCTCCCAGCAGCAGCGCTCGCTCCCCTCCTCCTCCAAGAGTGAAACTAGTCTTCCTCAGGGCTCCCCTCAGACTTTCCGCTCCCTCTCCAGTGGAGGAGCTGCTGGAGGTTCGTCACGAGGAGCGTCTCCTCAGCACACCAGCACACCTCTCAGTGCATCGGCCTGCCCCCTCCCTGACAGCAGCGCCAGCAGCAGCACCAGCCCCGCTGCTTCTACCCCCACTACGTCTGGCGGGTTGGCCCAGCAAAGCTCTCTCATCCTGGCCGGCAACACATCCAACCTCTCCCCGAGCCTCATCCCCTCCACAGTGATGTCGCTCAGCCAGATCTCCCCGGCCGGCGGCCCATTACATGGCATGACCCTCCCAATCGCCCACAGTGCGCCTCACAGTCCGCCTCTGCCCCACAGCGCTCCTCTCTCCAGGGCCATGACTCCTGTGCAGTTACTGCACCAACAGGTGGGACCAGGAGGGAGCAATACTTCCTCCTCGTCACATAATCCCTGGCTTCTGAAGACCGCTGACATGTGTGGAACAGCAACACTTCCACTGCCGAGGAGACCTCTCAGTGAAATGAGGCTGGGCGGCTTTCAGGGTAAGATGTGATGAGTCTCCTCTGTATATTTGAGTCTCTCCATCCCCATGTTTACCTCCCACCAAGGAGGTTACGATGAAAGTGTGAAGCATGGTGTGAAGGAAAGTCCTAACGAGCAGAGCACTGCAAACAAGTCATAGATGGTAGTGACAGTCTGATTTAGTGCAAGGGCACCTTTCATCAATGTCTGATGAATCTCTGGAGCCTGCCCTATCTCCCTGACCTTGCCAGTCTGAATACTCTCGGCCCATCTTAAGTCTTATCTTGCAGCTGTGCGCCGTAGGCTAAAAGATGAGCCACATGTTTTGGAGAGATGACCCGAGTGCCCTTCTAGTTCAAGTTGTAATCATTAGATTTTAGTCCTTATTGATTTGGCGACACCCATGCTTACTGTGGTAACAGCAAGTGCGGAGCAAGCCCAGCAGCTACTTTTTCAGAAATACAACAGAAGAGCAACAGATGTTACAGGACAAACTCTTTTATTAAAGAATTCCATCAAAAATAATTGAAACAAATGTTTTTTACTCCAACTGACAAAAAATGCTGTTAAAGTGAAGCAGCAGCAGTAACTTAATACATACAGCTGTAGGTGAGCGAAAACTAAACAGTCCAGCTGATACCAGTGAGATACAAATGTAATAACGTTGGATTACATGCATGCATCATTTCAGATCCCTCGTGCTGACAATTGTTTTCATGATTATAACTTGTTTCCCTCTTTCTCCTTTACCAAGGCTCTAGTCTCCCCAGGATGCTGCCTTTATCTGGACCTACCCGTGTGGAAGCCATGTTCGCTCACACTCCTGCAGCACCAGAAGCCGGCAGCGGCGTAGGGGGCGGGGGCGGGGGCGGGGCTTGCTTACTGCACTTCCTGCCTGGTGACAACATCACCCTGCTCATCTCTGAAGCCAGAGACGGATGGCACTATGGTCAAAATGAACGAACTGGACGGTATGTTTTACAAATTGCAGACTGATGTAAAACAACGCTGAGTAACTTGAGAGGGCTTTATAGTTTACTGCAAGTAGAATGACCTTTTCTTTCTTACTTCAGAGGACTTTACATCTCGCATGTTGTGTGCAAGCTTCTCTCTGACTCTTTTTGTATTATTCTTCTGTGGTCACATGTAGTCAAATTTCCCTTCACAGGAAAGGCTGGTTCCCTTTCTCCTACACGCAGTCACAGCACAGTACGATGGATCACCTCGAGAGGTAAGTCAAAGAAGAATGAAAACTGAAATGTGCAGATTTTTAGGACGTTAATGACATAAATGCTTCCTTCACTTCCCTTTAGTTGTTTTACAACTGATTATGGCAACATCATGCCAGACAGAAAGAAAGAGCACAGGAGCTCATAAAGTGCAGAACTATACTTACTCTTTCCCTCTCAGTATTGCCACTGCTGTTTCCCGAACAGGTTCTCTTCCAACACCAACAGCTTTGTTGACGAATTAACACAAAACCAACATCTCTCGACTCATGTTCCCTTTGTCTTTTTCCATGTATATTCTTTCCTCTCTGTCCTCCCCTCTAGCTCTCTCTTCTTATCTAAGGCTAACAGCACCAGTACGGGCCAACTCGACAAGCTGGTGTCTCCAGGTCTCCCAGCCCTCACCCCCGAATCAGAGGAGGAGCACTCCCTTCCTCCCCAGAGGGTCAGCACCTTCCGCCCGCGCCCGTACAGCATGGCCGACAGCCACAAGGTCAGAAACATGAAACCTTTGGGAGGTCAAAGGTCAAAGTCTTCTCCCAACTGAGCCTTACTCTAAAGGGATACAGAATCAAAATATCCTTTAATATTATCTCTTCTTTACATCACAGATCACCGCAGAATTGGTCTCTCCACCACCCTCACCAACCAGGTAACTTTAAGCAATTCAAGAGAGAGAGATAGAGAGAGAGAGACAGAGTGAGAGAGAGAGAGACAGAGAGATAGAGAGTGAGAGAGAGACAGAGAGAGAGAGAGCATTTATAGTAACAATTTAGATGATCTGTTTCTTACAATTCCCACCGCTGTATGAACTCATTTGCGACCCGGTAATTGCCAGTTATTATAATGTGCGATTGTCAAACCTTTAATTTTTTCCTTTTAGGGCCAATCCATTTGCCCACGTCCGACTCAGAAGAACTGTCACCAACGATCGCTCAGCTCCCATCATTGAGTAAGAGTTTTATTCCCACAGCAGCAGCAATCCTGTTGTCTGTGGTTTGTCGGTCCATCAAACCTCAGGTTGAATCCTGGAAACAGCTCATTGGTTCAGCTGGATTCTTTACTGTGGATGTTCTTTTTCGCAAATTAATTAAATACCGATTCTGTTTCACGTGAAGGAAAAGAACATTTCAACATCAAGTATGAAAGGTTCATGTGTAAAAGGCTGACCTGTTATAAATATGGTCCATTCAATTTTTAAGGTAGTTAATAGGAAAAGATAAGTAGAAACAAGACCACTTAATATCTGGAAATTCTGATTGACTGAAACATGGACATATAAACAAAATCTAGGCTAGTTTTAATGAAAAAGAAATAAAGTGTTGTTAGCTTAGAGTTTGAGATCGATTTACTGTATCGTCCAGAATGACTAACATTTTTAGGTTTTTCCTGGCCAATGGAAGATGCCTCTTATTTCTCTTCCTGTTTTACACTGCAATTTTCTCTCTAGACATAACCTTTAATGTAGTTTGTTGGGTTGTTTTTTGTGCCATATCCAGAAATGTTTTCTTTGTTGAGCTGATCTAGGGACTGGCTCCTAATAGCAGGTTGTGAACTTTCACTTTCACTGTAATGAAGTGTGACGGGGAAAGGACAGGCTCCTACTCTAAAAGTGCTATTACAATATTATATTTTATAGAAAAACTGCCAGATTATTTTTTGGTTTCAATGAAGGATGAACTTTTAAATTTAAATTAAGTGTCTTTTCTTGTTTAAAATGTTTGGTTGAGAGACTCTTGGCATATTTTAGTGAAATTGGCACAATGAGGTTTTTTTTCGGGTCTTTTTTTTTTTTTTTACTTTAAAATGACTGTTTAAGTCCCTGTCAGTTATATCTTATGTTTATGCCAGTTAACATTACATATTCTGCTGCTGTAAAGTCACATATTAGTATTTTATGAATGTAGATTTGTGGATTAGTGGAACTCTTATGGAAGAGTATTAGGGTCAGGCATAAGAAGAAAAGAAATCAGTTATACTCTTCTTTATTACCTGGACTCAAAATACATTATGAAAACCAACAACAACCTTACATTTGATTATTTTAATGATTGAGCAATAAGACTTGTTAGTTTCAGAGTGAAATACTTATTCAATACAGAGTCCTACAAAACGCAGAAACAGAAAAGCTTATGAGCTTCACAGACACAAACTGTGACAGTTAATAGTTGAACGTTTGGATGGTGTTATTCCTGAAAGTTATTATTTTTTATAAAGTAGCATGTTGTGGAGGGTTTAAAGTGTTAAGAACGAGAGATTTACGTGCTTAGTCTTTGGATTTGATGTCTTCTTGATTCCTTTTCGGTCCCAAATCTAAAGCTAGACAACATCCAGGCTAGTTGATTGTAGTTGTATGTTTACCAATCAGACTGAGCAGAATCTTCAAGAGATGTAAAAGCCGTGACGGACGATAGGATTGAGTTTTAATGGAGAAATGTTTTGATGAAAGTGATGAAGAAAGCATACGGGAAGTTGACCAACGTCTTAGCAAGTGTTTATGGTAAACTAGAGATATCCAAAGTAATATTCTGTAGTTCTGTAGTCGCATCTAAAAAACTGTGGTTTAAAGGTGAAACTTTATATTCAAACTTTAATGGTTTGTGTTCCTGTTGTAACTTCTGTGATCTTTTAGCACCTTGAAGATTCAAGATAACGCCCACAAGGGTCATAGTAAATCATCTCTAACAGCATATATATTACTTTGAGTAGCATGGCATCATTAATAGAGATGACCACAAAATGATAGAGCTAATGCTTATTCATGCTTGTAAATAGTGCTGAAAACATATGTAACTGTATGACTTTTATTTGACTTCTTTTTCTAATGATATTTCACTTTGGTAGAACACTTTGACTTTGTAGAAGCTGTAGAAGCAGTAAACCTCCCTGCACATGTCAGTCGTGGCATTTAAACCTTTCTCTCTGACTCTGAAAAAGAAACAACACAGCGATAATACAGAATGATATATATATATATATATATATATATATATATATATTGATTAAAATATACCTTAATATTGGAGTCACAGTAACTGGTGGCTGTTGTCGAGGCCAGTATTAGTGATTCATAAAATAGAATGAAAGATTAACTGAGTTTGGGGCAAGCGATAAAGACAACAATATTGTAAGGCAAATAAATGTGCCTTAAATGTAAGTGCATAAATAGAAAATGTGCAAATATTTGAGAAATAATGTAGTATATGTACAACATATACATAAATAATGTGTGTAATATGTTGTAAGAAATATATGAGGACTCTGTTAAAAATATAAATGTTGAATGAATAGACACATTTAGTCTAAAGGATGTTGCATGTGTGTACAGAAAGTATGTGTAAATGTCTAAATGATTTATTTGGAATCTGTTCATTGTGCTCTAATAACGCCTGCAGAGGGAGGCACCTTATACTGAAAACAGGAACTTATACAAAGTCCAAAAGTCTTCTCTCAAAGTGAAATATTGTTTTTAACATTGCACACCCCATTTACACAGTTCCTTGGTTCTGTGAAAAATACGAAGCAACGTAAACAGACGTGTCAGTCTGTTCTCTGAATTACATCGACGTGAAATCCTGGTGACTGCAGAAGATATTATATTATGATGAATACTGCGGAGACATTCTTTACCTACACTGAATATTGACATGTTGTGAAATAAAAGCTCTATGAAGGAAATCTTTGGCCACATTTGCTCTTTGTTTGTTTGAGTGTGTCTATGGGAGTGGAAGACAAAGTACATGAAAGAACCGAGACAATCAGATGAGTTCAAATGCATTACATCTTACTGAATAATCCAGTCTCTTATTTTAACTGTAGCAGCTGAGTCTTCATGCTGTACTGCCGCACATATTGTTCTTACTCGTGCAAGTAGAATAATGCTGGTACGAAACAAAGAATTCACATTTTAAGAGTGTTAACTCGATTCCAGCTTTGTCAAGTTAAGCCTCTTCTGACGGATCAGGGTTGTGTTGAAGCTTAGTTTCAAAACTCTCACGATCTGCTCATAAGAAATCTTAATGCCGGGTCATGTTTTCTGACCAAACATTTTTAGTTGGTTCACTTTAGTGGGCGTTTTGAGATTTTGGTTTACCAATGCAGCATTTGTCTTGGAGAAGAGGGTCAAAAGTATTTCATGCAAACTTCTTGAAAACTAAAGGTTGAGATCATTTGAAGGTTTACTCATGTTTGAAAAAAAATGAAGACCTAACTATTTAGCTCCGTGTTCAAATTTCAACAGCTTAAATGGGGCAAATTATTGTTAAGTTCATTTTGAGCAATTCTGCCTGAAGTTTAAATAAAAACCAGCAAACTATTGAACTTAAAAAAAAAAAAAAGGTCCAGATCACAAAACACTGTTAGACTAGAGGTTCTAGTCTTAAGCCTTGGTCAAGTCAGGCTATTAAGACAAAATAAACTATTTCTAAAATGTTCATAAAATGTTATAATGTACCAAAACATACATTCAATCCAAATGTATCAAAACCAAGCAATGTGGCACAAAAGTAGAATTAAATAAATCTTTATTGTGGGACAGTGATAGGTGGAGCAGTTTTGCGGACACATATGAACAATAGGAACGGCACAAGTGATCGTGCGAATGTGAAGTTAAAGATTTTTAAGCCAGTCCAAGTTTGGTCCTTTTGGGTCACTCGGATGAGCAGGGACATCCGGCATGTTTCCATCATCTCGCACAGGGACTGCATTGGGAAAGAAAGGAAAACAAGCTTTAATATTTGATTAGACGAGAGTTGAAGTAAATGATTGAAATACCCAGAGCTGTATCACATGCGTCAGCATAGTGTAGTGTCTTTCAGCGACACTCAAACACAACCTGCAGTAAAATGTGTTTACTGTTTACCTGGGTAGTTGTACGGCATAGCTGAATTGATCATTGCTGTATACTTTGTGTAGGGGCTGATAAATGGAATAATAAGACCTGAGGAAATAGAAAGTTGTATTAATTACACTTTGTGTCTGCATTGGTCAATTGACAAGAAAACATGGGTTATGGTCCCAAGAAACAAAGATCACAGAGAAAGAGCACACATTACTCCCTTTCGGAGGTACACTGATTTAACTTGCTCCAAACACTGTATGTAAAGATATCTCACGAGTCACGATCAATCAACTTGTGGTGCTTTTGGCTTTTATTTTTCTCTAACCTTATGAGGCACACCTGTGTTATATAATGAACTCAATAAACCTGAACTGAGGACAGTTGAGGTAACCTATACAGTATACACCACTGGAATCTTATGGGTCCATATCCTATACAGCCTGTGGTCCATATCTGGGATATCATATGATATGAAATGTTGCTTTATTAGCATGGCAATAATTCAGTACAGTATTTACAAAGCAAGTTGTACAATGCTATGCTCTCTGTCTATCACACATATTTCTGAGCAAAATTTAGGAGACTGGTTACTGACCTATCGCTCCAATAGTACAGGAGGCCATGATAACAGGCTCCTTATTCCAGACATTCTTCAGGAACGCTGCGATTCCTGCAGATAAACAAAAACAGGTTAAAATCCTCCACAGCTGACAACCTACGAGTAGCTAACGTTAGCCACCGTTAGCAACACATCCAAGGTCACGTTTTTCGATGTATTTTGAATGGATATCATTGTGTTAAAGTAACTCTGAGACATAGTTAGCTTAGTTTCGAGTGTGTCAAGTATTTATGTGTGCTATATGGATGTCTTAATATAGCTACTTTCTGTACAAAAGATGACAAAATAATCACATACCCGCCATGTTGTCTTGTGTAGTTTCAACTCAACTGGGTGCGGGTGCTCATGGGAAATGTAGTTAACTATCAACTGACGTATGTTTTCTGCGTCCGTCGCATAAAAACACACTGACGAGAATGGAAAGAAAGGGCTGCTCTTGCTTCGCTTTACGTTTGATTTTAGCGAAATATAATGAATAAAAACGCTCTTAGATAACCTGGCGGTGTATTTAAAGACTATTAAACAGTCCATCGCGTGGTCTGACCGTTGGAAACGGTTTGCAGTGGACTTTTAAACCCGCAGGACACAGCTGTAAGAGCTATAAATCAGAAATGTAAGTACTGGGTAGATTGCATGTTGCCTCCTAGTGTGATAGTCCGTCATTGATGATACCAGGGTTGATCTTTTTCAGTGTTTACGTTACTTACTTAACAAAACATTGCTGATTGTTTTGAACAGAAATTCCCAGTGGTGGAATGTAACGTTAACTAAGTATCTACATTTAACGTTATTCAAGTAATTTACTGTACGTAAGTACCATTTTAAAGGTATATTACTTGAGACTTTCCATTTGATGCTACTTTAAATTTCTACTCCTATTTATTTTAGAGGCAAATATTGTACTTTTTACTCCACTACATTTATTCGATTATTATTCGATTCATTATTAGTTACTTCAGCATCAGTGAGACTTACACATATGCATCACTAATTGTAATCCACTAATATAATATCATTCGGAAATTCTGTATAATGAGTACTTTTAGTACCTGAAATGTGTTTTGGTGCTTAAATAAACACTTAAATAATAGTTTGAATGTTGGGCTATTTTACTTCTATTTCACCACTATAAATTCCTTAAAAATATCATCAAAATTGGCACAAGAGGTATAGTGCATTTGTACCTACACATACTGTATCTGCAATGCATTATATTATAAAAGTTTTCTATAATAACAGTATCTTCTCTGTCTTCCTTTTGCAGATGATGGAGGATTTCTCCGGTTTGGCTCTACCTCCTCTGTTTGGAGGACACATCCTGGAGGCAGAGCTGGAGCCTGGTGGTGTGGAGCTGGGACCAGGAGAGGTAATGTAATGATAATGGTAATGGTGATGTGGGAACAAACACCTAGGAGCAAGTACTCCCTTCACCACAAAGTCATGAGAGGCATTGCACATAGCTGTCTTCGTACGCATATTGTATCAAATATTACTAGTTTTAACACCACCTCTTAGCTTGCAAAAGTAAAATATACTATTTAAATTGTAAGTTATATCTCTAAAGAAAATAGCAAAGTAAATAGGCTATGAATGAGATCTATATATGCCATAATTCTGTCTAAATCTTATTTTATAGTTGTGACATACATTTCCTATTATATAAGACTTTAGAAAAGATACTTTTCCAAATATTGTTATTCGTGGTCATATGTAGGTAGCTTAGTGTGTGGAGCAAGGATCTGCTGGGGTTGCATCAGTCATACAGAAAGGTATTTCATATCAAAGTAGGTACATAATGAGACCATTATTTTGAAATACAGATATCTGTGATGTGTTATCTCTGAGCACCAATAATATTACTACAATATTTAGCATCATAACTTTGTGTAATAGATTCAGCAACAATAACTTTTTACACTTTTTCCTTTCCAGGTGGAGCTGGGCTCTGGAGGCAATGAGCTGCTGGAGAGTACAGAACAGGAGGATGAAGAGAGAAGAGCTCTTGATAAGAGGAAATATCTGGCTCTGAACAGGAGATGTAAAGACATTGAACAGGTGTGTGCAAACTTGCATATAATTGTGTTAGGGTTAGGAATATGGGCTATATTTAGGTTTATTGTCATTTAGTTCCTAATTTCTCACATCATTTCTAGCTATGGACTTTTACACACCAACACTAATTGCTGATTGATTATTGTAGCACTGCAAATACAAGCACAGAACAGGCTATTCGTTTCAGCAATGCCTTTTACAATATGATTATTTTTTAATAAAGATACCTTCTGATCATTCTGCTTTTCTACACTGTTTTTTATTAAGTGACATATGCCTAGAAATATTAGCTAAGTATGATGATGTATTTGTAATCCCTTCCAAATGTGTCTTTTTCAGGTGAATCAGAAGATTCTTGGTCGCCTTCATCAAGTACAAAGAATTACACGACGCTTGAAGAAGGAGAGACGGTACAAAACCCCCTTACTATAGCTCAATTTCTGCATTTCCCACTCCCGTCTGAAGATTGTGTTAATCTCGCAGGTTTCTCATGAAGACTTTAGATGCTCATGGGGATGACTACAGAAACGCCCAGCTCACTATACTTCTAGAGGTGAGAATAAGATGGACAGGTGACTGAATGTGATACATTAAAAAAATAAAATAATGCATTTATCACCAAAGGTTTTTTGAAAAAAATTATCCAAACGTTATTAGGTTTTTTTTCTTTTCCTCAAAATGTTGAATATCTTACAATTACTAAATTCCGGCTGATAATAATTGTATTAATTTGTTTTACTAATTTACTAATACTTTACTATTTTCAGATTAACCTGTTACGGCCCAGGGCAAACATTTAGGCCCCTTTTGACTGAAAAATGAAGTATGGGAGCACAATATAAACTAAAATAATTAAGGCCTTTGATCTGGATTTTGACACATGACCTAGTACAGAACAGGGTCTCATGATCAGGTATTAATGCAGGACTCACTTTAGTTGTTATTTGAGTTTAGATGACCAACATCCAATACACACACAGCTCATTTAGGGCTTTGGGCCCTCTGAGGATACAAGGGCAGTTTCCCAGCCGGTCTTCTGATATTTATAATGTACCAATAATAAATGCTAAAGCTCGTTTTAATGTCTTTTAACATTTCTTTCATGTGTTCTTGATTCAGGATGAACCAGGAGCCAATTTAGATCCTGCTGCACGAGTGGAGGATGACAGGCTCAACGGTGTGTCTGGCTCCACTCCGTCTGCTGCGTTGCATCATGCTGCGGGACCAAAGAGGAGAAGACACCGAATTCCACGACAAGAAAAGGATAAAGACCAACAGGTCGGTGAAGAACTCTGCTGATAAATCTGAAGAACACTGACTGAGAGAGAGCTATTGTAATGTCATTAAGTCATTCACAGTCTCCTCTCTGTGAGGAGCAGCGACGATCGCTGGTGCAGGAGGAGCACATGCTGCAGGAAGATCGGAAAGTGGCTGATGGTATGCCGCTAGGGTTAAGCAGCATATGCCGATACCTGGAGTAATATGCCGCTCCACCGGCATATGCCGTTTCCTAATGGCATGTGCTGCTTGAAAGTGGTACGCAACTGTCACACCAGTAACTTCCCCTGATGCGTATTTCCCATTAGTAAATATATTTTTATTTTTTAATTCACAAAGTTGCGCAACATAGGGCAGTTTCTCTACTCTAACATGGATGTTGTTATCCTAGCCATCGTAGCCAGTCTGACTAATCATTAACAGACATTTAGAGCCAACTAACTAAATTATATTGGTATTATTTTTTGGCATGTTTAATATTAGAATGCGATCACACATTATGTAAAACTGACAAGTCCTCAGGACTTGGATTGCGGCCAGACTGGACACTACAGTGACTCACTATCGCCTCTAGAGGAACAAGTGTCCTAACAAGACAGAACGGGCCAGGGCAGTTAGACTGCTAATTCTCTGCAACACAATACTGTAACCTCTTCTCATTCTGTTGATAATGTTCGTTATATCTTACACATCTTTAATGTAAGCATAATTGATCTTCTGTTGACTGAGTTTCTGCTTCTTTTCCCAGACTGAACCAGACATGTCAGTGTTGACAGAAACACAGTTTGGAGAAATGCCGAGCCCAACCTCTCTGTCTCACTGATCATTGCACTGCAGCCCTGGATATGATGATGATGATGATGATGATGATGATGATGGGGCACCCAGTTTCTTTAACTCTTCAGTTGATACGCTGCCTCTCAGCCAGGTTTTGCAATGTTTGTAGTTTTACTTGAACATTGGGAACTGATTGAATTCATATCAGATAAAATGAGATGTTATTCACCTGGTACATATATACATTTGTTTTGTATATATTTTTTTCTGTTGACATATTTTGTACTTAGATTTGATGACAACACATAATTATGACCAGTGGCAAACTGTGCACACTGTCATAGACGGCCTTGATAAATATTTTATAACCTAGATATAATTATTGTGGGGTTGAAAAGTTGTTTTATTAATGGATTTCATAATATGTTCCTGGATACTATCACTGATTTCATGGTTCATGATTTTATTTCAGTAACTGCTGAAATAAAGTGCTACTGGCAAATGGACTGTATTATAAAATGTTTTTTGTATAAAAAAAAAGGGGTTTAATCATTGTTTTTAACTTTAATAGTTTCAAAGTGTTTGAAGAAAAAGTAACTAAGATAAAATGGAGTCTCATAATATTTATATAAATATATAATATATATATATATATATATATATATATATATATAATATAATATATATTTATATATATAATATATAATATATATTTATATATATAATATATAATATATATTTATATATATATACTTGTAATATATATATATATTACAAGTATCTGAAATATGTGTAAATATGCAAATGAGGTATCTTATTAAATATGTTCTTCTTTGCATAAATTTCCAGAACAGAAATCTGACTCTTGGATGAAGCCAGGTTTAAAATTCTTGTTTCATTTAGTTGACATATTAGAACCAAAGGATTTTACAAAGAAAACTGACTGACTGAAACGGGAAGGTTTCGTGTAAGTGCTACTGAAGTGGAGATTTCTTGCAGTATGAGGGGAAAAAACTCATTTTCAGAAAAGCCTTTGAAGACGTGTATTGTAAAATTACGCTTTTGCAAGACACAACAGATGAATAGAATAAACATCTTTAACACATTTAAGAGGAATCTACAGACAATACATGTGTATTTTGGATGTTTTATTTCCACTAGTCTGAAAGAAGACATGTTATGGAAGCAAAATAGCCCAAACTATCAAAATTGACCAGTGTATGAGAAAATGAAGTTTCTTCATGTAGTGTCTTAATAAAGATTGAGAAGAGAATTGTTTTGTTGTTGTGCCCATCATACTTCATCAGGCGGCTCAGCCAATGTTCGAGCACCCTTCCAGCGGATGTCTCTGACTGACAGGCGTGAGCTCTGTCCAATCAGATCTCGTAGATTAGGTTTAGGGCGGGGTCTAAACGCGGAGGTGGGATTTTAGCTACCGTCCATCTTCAGCTACATTACAGTGAGCGAGCTTGTCGAAAAGAAAACACAATTTGGAAGTAAAGAAGACTTTCTGGAATTAGTTTTGGCTGTATTTGAAAAAAGACAAACGAAAGCCCATACCATAGGTAAATGTCGTAAACAACTATGAATATAGATGCTCGGGTTGACCCAGTTTCCCTTTTTCCTAAATTTGGCTAGCTGACTAGCTAGCATTTTATGCATTAGCTAGCCAGACAGTTAGCCATATTAGCTAGCAGGTTAACGATTAGAAAGGATTCTGATATATTGTGCCTTTCACAACCCAAAACCACCATATAAAAGCTATACTGGACCCCAAAATACTGATGCATGAATATTATGTCCATTCATCAATATGCTCCGTGGTACTTGTTTTGAAATGGGCTGGTTAGTAAACGAGCGAGGTGGACGAGCTAAGATACTGGCTAGTATTAACGTGAGCTCAATAACGTTAGCTGGCTAGGTGGCTAATTTTAGCTGACAACCATGTCAGTCATACAAGATATGCTATGTCAAAGAAAATATAACGAAAGACAAACGACCATACAAAAGTTCTGGTTTAAATTCTTCTTAAATTCGTCAATTATAACGTTATTTGGTCAGCTAACGATAACTGGTCAGCTAGATGGAGGTAACGTCAGTTCCACTCTCTGGAAACCGATGTAGTGATGCTCTGTTGAAGGGATTTGTGTTTTGTTGGATGCACGTTTGGTTTTATTTACATATGTACCTTTGTGACAGACGGAATGTGGACATTGTCGTAGTCAGAGCCATGGCTGACAAGAGAAAACTTCAAGGTAAGACTGTTGGTAAGAAAAATCGGTAATGTTGCACAGCATCCATCACATTGTCCAGCCTCACTTTATCCAGCGAAGTTCGTGGTGCACAGATGTATATACAATGATGTTGGACAACATCTTTTATCTCCCCAGGTGAGATCGACAGATGTTTGAAAAAAGTAGCTGAAGGTGTAGAACAGTTTGAAGACATCTGGCAAAAGGCATGATATTTTTGCATTCACATTTATTTGATACTCTATTTCAAAAATGGATGCGACAATTCCTAAAATATCAAATTTATTGTGTTCTTTTTAGCTCCACAATGCAGCCAATGCAAACCAGAAGGAAAAATATGAGGCTGACCTCAAGAAAGAGATAAAAAAACTACAGGTAAGACAAATGAACAAACACTAATCTGCACTCTAGGTCAACAGGTGTGTGTATTTCAAATTGGTAATATGGTTCAATATTTTCACTTTGTCCTCTTCCCAGCGATTGAGAGATCAGATAAAAACATGGGTGGCCTCAAATGAGATCAAAGACAAAAGGCAGCTAGTTGAAAACCGCAAACTTATAGAGACGGTAGGGTTCTCCATCACTTCCAATTTTTCGGTTTATTATTGTTTCTGTTAAGTATAGTACTTGGACATCATTTCATCAAAACAGTAACTCAATAAGGCCCTTGTGATTTTTCTTTCCTTAGCAAATGGAGCGGTTCAAGGTGGTGGAACGTGAAACAAAAACAAAAGCCTACTCTAAAGAAGGCTTGGGGCTCGCTCAGAAAGTGGATCCAGCTCAGAGGGAAAAAGAGGAAACGGGACAGTGGCTAACAGTAATACATCCACTATTATCCATACCTGTTGTATATTTAGGATTCCTGAATCTTCTGGATAAAGTTTTAAAGAAATTGGTCTAAAACTAGCAAGAAATGATCAACTCGGTTTTATTTAATGTAGCAGTTTTAGGACGAACTTTTGATTGAATCCATTAACACTTTTTTTTTTTTTTTTTACTTTTCCTCACCCGCAGTGTACGATAGACACTCTAAATATGCAGGTGGATCAGTTTGAAAGTGAGGTGGAATCTCTTTCAGTTCAAACGAAAAAAAAGAAAGGCGATAAAGATGTAAGTCCTATTTCTCATTCTTTTCAAGGCTGCTTATTTCTGCACACTTAAAATAATAATGTAATTCCTGTGAATGTGTAGTGCAGTGTAGTGCCATCTAGTCTAGTAAATGTTTGCCTGAAAGGTTTTTCACAAACTGTATGCTTGGCTCTTTCATGAAGAAGCAGGATCGCATTGAAGAGCTCAAGCGGTTGGTTGAAAGACATCGATTCCACATTCGCATGTTGGAGACCATTTTACGAATGCTGGATAATGACTCGATACCAGTGGATTCAATCCAGAAGATCAAGGATGATGTTGATTACTACATTGATTCCTCCCAAGACCCGGACTTTGAGGAGAATGAGTTCATCTACGACGACTTAGACCTGGAAGACATCCGTGAGTAGAGCACTGTGAAATGTTCGGATGATGCTTTTATTCAGACATCAGAGGGCTTATAATGACCACATGTGGCACTTGTCTCTGTCCTGTCCTTCTTTGCGAGCTGCAGCATTAGTTGCAACTTCTCCGTCAGGTCAGGGCAATGTGGAGGATGAGATGTATCTCCACTCCAACAGCACTCCCACTTCCACAACCTCCTCTTCACCCATTCCTCCATCCCCGGCCACTTGCACTGCTGTAAGTTCTTGTGTTTGTAGCATGAAAACATGGGTCAGTATGTTAAAGGGATGCTGGATAGAAAAAAAAAGTACATTCTGACACAATTTTGCACATATCTCTCTCTTACGTTTTGCATTTTGTTAACCCTTCTATAAGCCCCATTGTGTTGTAATCCACTGACTAGTTTGCTGAATCAACATTTCGAAAGTGGATTGTCATATCAAGGTGTCTCCTCCTATAGGAGAACTCAGAGGACGATAAGAAAAGGGGACGGTCGACAGACAGTGAAGTTAGTCAGGTGAGAGGCTCTCTTCTGTACTGTGCCAGTAGATAAACAGTTTAGTGCAACGCCGTCCACCCTTGGTCCTGGAGAGGCTCTGAGGCTGAAGGATTCTCGTGCACTGGAAAGGAACAAGCTTCTTCTCTGTGGGACCATGCTTGTAGACTTTTGATTTAGTTTGTACCATTATCTGCATTTATGGAAGTCCATAGTTCCTAGTAAACTTCGCTCCTTATACACTTTGTACAGCTGAAGTTACCTGAACAGTTTTGTCTGAAATGCCTTTTTCTGGTGCTTTGCCTTTTTTAGTCACCTGTGAAGAACGGCACCCCATCCTTGCTATCTTCCTTCTCTTCCTCCTCCACTTCTGGGTCCTCCTCATCCTCCTCTCTCGTGTCCATGGCGAGTGTTGTCGGAAGCATTCCCGTGGTTCCCATCAGCAGCAGTCTCATGGGGAGTTTCAGCAGTGCGGTGCAGCAACATCAGCATCAGCCTGCACAACAGCAGCAACAACCTCAGCCACCAAACCAACCGCAGCAACAACAACAGCAGCAGCCACCTCAGACAAAACCCTCTGTCCCCTCAAACAACACCCCCAGCCTGCCGAGCAACCCTCTTCTACCAGCCCTGACTGCCCCCTCTCTCCCCGCACCCAGCACACCCACCTCATCAGCACCCTACTCTCAATCTCAGCTCATATCTGTGCCCACCCCGGCATCCAGTTTGGGACTCGGGCTGGGGCTGGGATTGAGCAAAATTGGCCTGTCGGTGACCAGCAGTCCCAACCAAATGTCTGCTTTGGGCCTGGGTGGCCACCCATCTCCTTTGAACAAAATGGCAGCGCTCATTTCAGGCTTCATACCTGCCCCGTACGCTCAGGCAGCAGCATCAGGAAGCTTGGGTTTGAGCAGCATCACTCAGTCCAGCATTTCCATAGAGAGCAGCACTTCCATCTCCACCTCTGGCTCCAGTGGAGTCACCACCAACGGGGGGGGGATTGGGCTCGGTTTGCTAGGTTCCAGCCCGGCCCACAACTCTTTAAGTGCGAGTATTCTGGGTCTGGTTCCTGGGCAAAATGTAGCTCCCGGTTCCTCTCAGCTGCCTCCAAGTTCTGTCAGCACTTCCCCCGGAATAGTTGGCATGATGGGAGGCATTGGAGGGAATGTCGGCATGATTGGAGGAGTAGGGGTGAATGCTGCTCCTGCACGACCGCCCAGTGGATTGAAGCAAAACGGAAGCACAAGTACGTTAAGTTGTTGTGCTTGTCCTTGCGTGACTCTTTACTCGTCTGTTTAAGTCAACGCTGTCTTCTCTTCATAAAGGATTTTCTCTAACTTTTCTCTCACCGGCCCTCAGGTTACAGTGCTGTAGTGGCAGAGAGCTCTGCAGAATCCGCTCTAAGCACACCGAGCCAGTCGCAAAGCAGCCAGCCCTCATCTCTCAGTTCTTCAACCAGTCAGCCGTGAGTTGTTTGTTGTTCACTTTTAGAAATATATGAGGGGAGAAAGAAATAATATTCTTCTAATAATCTTCTTAGCTGTTTCAGTGTCTGTGTTTTCACTCGTTTGTCTGAAGAGTGCATATGTGTTTGCAATAGTGTCTGTTTGTGTATGCACACGTATATGAATGTTGTTTGTTTGAGGTTGTTGTGGCATTAGCTCAAACATGACTTGTTAACTTGTCCCTCTGTTGTTCCTCTCTACATGCTGCAGGATGGACAATGGTCCCAGTTTAATCAGCTCCATCACGCTGCCTCCCAGCTCTCCGTCCCCCTCGTTCTCAGACAGCACACCCGGAGGAGTGAGTCTTCTCAACGGACCGCACTCCTACACACAGGCCTCTGAGGCCCTCAAGGTGAGGGACGATGGCAATGAGCTTTAGTCTTTGCCAGATTCACATAATGGTCTATTTGATTAGCCACTTAGAGGTGTGAACCAGAGAGATTACAGTCAGGTGTATCTGCAGCTTCATTAGCTGACTGCGTGGAGACATTTGGCAGACGAGACAAATGAGATGGTTGAGATTGTGATACAGAAGTCTTACTGTGGGGGGGGGGGGAAGTATTCTACACTATTATACAGTTTCTGCCTTCGTATTGCAAAAACTGAGACTTTTAATTTTCTTGATCAGTACTTCCATCCAGCATTCCTTACTGTAATTCACATGGATGCTTAATATCTAATAATGATCTATGAAACTGACTCTGCTGGCATTGGTAGTTTGTTTTTAGGTGCTTTTGTTTTGTAAATTACCGGAGAACGTTGATGTGCTCAGCTGTAAATAATGGCATTATTATTATGCCAAGATATATTTAGATTTACTAAAGCATTTTACTCACTTGCACTGCAAACACCAATGAAGAAGGCAGTGTTGGAGAACATATCAGTAAAGAATGTATTGTAGAATTATTGATTTATAGAATGTGTTAGCTGTGCCACAAAACATTTATTATTATTTATTTAGATAAGTTGTTAATCGTTCTCTCTATTGTCTCATTGTTATTTGTTATTTTCTGCACCGGAATTTTGTCTCTAACGCTTCCATTTATTCTGGGTTCATAATAAGTCTTGAAAGTGCTTAATTTGAACCGTTAATACGTTAAAATACTCCTTAAAACGGCTTGATTTTCATCATAATCTGGTGTTTCATCCACACAATGTTCATGTTGTCTCCATCTCGTTCCCACCTCAGGCCCCTGAGCCTCTCAGTTCTCTGAAGGCGATGGCTGAGAGAGCAGCGCTGGGATCAGGCCTGGATGGAGAGATTCCCAACCTGCACCTAACTGACAGAGGTCAGACATTTTATCTCTACACTGTAAACCTCACTTACATTTTTACCTCAAAGCACCTTGTAACAGCTGCTGTAGCAGATTTAGTAGGGTCAAAGGTCAAAAGGACTATTAAGTACTGAAACTATTAATCAATTGGCCAACTGAAAGAAAGTTGATTCCAAGTTTCCAGTTATCATTTGAATGTTATTAAGTTAACTCACTAACCATCAGCTGGTATCTGGCTCACAAATACAGTTGCTGCTTCTCTCAATTTCATATCTTTGTTTTTTATCATGTTAGCTGGACTGTGGCTGTATTTAAGACATCATTGTTATTTTTTACTTTTCATGTAGTGAATGATTATTCATGAATAGATACTGAATTCATCATGAGGGAAATGTAGGCATTCAGTATCTTATACAACACATACTCAGCAGTAAAGTGATACTACTTCAGAGAGTCACAGTAATAAAGTATGTGCTTATAATGGAGGTATTGCAATGTAAGGTGATTAAAAAGTACTTTTAGAATAATGATTACTTTGGATAATATGAAATAAAAATTGAAATAAATATATGTAGCTTGTGCATAAGGCTAACATAGCCAGTAACTGGTCATTTAAAAAGTATAAACAGTGCAAATGAATGATAAATGTAAAAAAGAAAATTCAGAGTAAGAGTGAGCCGGTACAGTATTTGTCAATCAATCCTTCACTTTTTCTTTGTCCTGCAGATATCTTCTCTAGCTCATCTGCAGCGCCCGGCACACCTGCCGCACCTCAGCCGTCCGTGTCGGAAGTCAGCATTCCCCCCTCGCTAGGGGTCTGTCCACTTGGCCCCACCCCTCTCCCCAAAGACCAGCTCTACCAGCAGGCCATGCAGGAATCTGCATGGACACACATGCCACACCCCTCCGACTCTGAGAGGATCAGGTGAGGACACAGCAGTTGTCCCAGCCATTGATGATGCACCTTGTATGCTTTTTGACAAAAAAAGACAACTAATAAGCCACATCAATGCACTGGGCGACATCTTTCATTACAATGAACATGGCCACTGTAGTTTATTTTGGTCAAAATCGCTTACTTAAGCGAACAGCAAGAACATTAATTACAGAACGTAATTCCATTAGTTGTCGTGCAACGAGTAGGGTAGTGTTATTAATAATGCATGTAGCTCATGTCACGTACAGGGGCGACAGTTATTTTAATGACATACTACACGATGACCATTCTTAATGATATACTAAACATCATGGATGCATGTGGTTTGTTTTCTTCACGTGTAACCCCTCACTTGATTTTCCTATGGATTGATAACCTTTGTCTGTGCTTCTGTCCTAAAGGCAATACCTGATGAGGAATCCGTGTCCCACGTTACCTTTCCACCATCAGATACCGCCGCACCACTCTGACTCCATAGAGTTCTACCAGAGACTGTCCACAGAAACGCTCTTTTTCATTTTCTACTACCTGGAGGTAAAACACTCAACCACTCTGTTTTTCTCTCAATGACGTATTAGAGTCTTGCTTGTAAGTTTGATGTTATATTCGACTTCCCCTCTCTCAGGGCACCAAGGCTCAGTATCTGTCTGCCAAGGCTCTGAAGAAACAGTCATGGAGGTTTCACACAAAGTACATGATGTGGTTCCAGAGGCACGAGGAGCCCAAGACTATCACAGACGAGTTTGAACAGGTGCAAAGTCGAGACAGTTCACACTTTTCCTGTCTTCAACCCATTAGGCCTGAAGCAACGAAAACACTTAATAATCGTGTACCTCCACAATCAATGTATTAGGTTGAAATGTCTATCAGCTCAGTGTTTCAGACAAAGCAATAAAATGGTCGGCAGGGCTCTTATGACTTTTGTTGCAAATTGGTAAAACATCCTTGTAAAATAGGCGAGTCATGGTAAAGTAAACTTTACACACATTCTCTTGAAGTCAAGACTAGTATGGGTATGTTTTGAATGATTGCTCTTTCTGCTCTGCTTCCAGGGCACTTACATTTACTTTGACTATGAGAAATGGGGCCAGAGGAAGAAGGAGGGATTCACCTTCGAGTACAGGTACCTCGAAGACCGAGACCTGCAGTGACGGACAATGGGACACGAAAGGACAGAGACTAAACGTGCTGCTGTTGACATTCCGAGACTGAACTTCAAACTGTGGATAGAGATTGTGATGTGTAGTAGAAACACTCTCCTAAAATGGAGACTGGTGTCTGTATAGGCTGCATCTCAACGTGAAGCCCTCGCTCCCTCCTGTAGCGCTTTGCTTTTGACAAAAAATGCCCTGTGGGCCTGATCAAATGCATCCCGCTGCACGAGATAGGAGGGTTCTCACTAGAGATCTGCGTTTGTGCCTGTCTGTGTGCACACTCAGTATGTGGCATTAGGAAAGCCTACCCCCCATGCATGTTTCTCATGTTTTCTTTTTCCGTTACAACAATATTCTCTGTACCACCTACCCAACATGAGCCTGGAAGCCTTTGACTTGACACAAAACAAACCTTGGATTTGATTGTTAAGTAAACTGCCCATCTTGTATTTACTGTAATTTGGTGGTTTAAAATGGGGAGGTACAGTGGACATTTAGTCATGGTGTGTAGGACTGGCTTCTTTTAAGACCCTACGATGCCTGTTGAATATGGTCACTATTAGAGATAATGAGCGGTTATCAATAGTTTTATTGATATTGTCTTGGTCGATTTAAACGCTGATTGAGAGTGACCACAGGGCCTCTCCCTGTGACAGGGAAAGAGTCCTTATTGGACATGGATTAAATTGCTATGCAATTGAACTGGTCTCTGACTCCCTCTCTTTACAAATAAAATGTTTTAAGTTAACCTGTCAAAGAAAATTTATTATGGCGCTTTCACGTTTGTGACGAACAAATAAACTTGTAAAATAAATCTTAAATAGGGTTCGAGACATTTATCTACGTGACGTTTGATTTGTACACCATCGAGGAATTATCATCCTCAATGGAAAAAGCCACGTTAACCGTAGTGAATGTACCTGTACCCAAATCACCTCATTTACTCCTAAAATACACTGATAGTATTAGATAAGTCAACTTCCCACCGTAAATTAAGATTTTATTCTGTTGATCATCCTAATATCCACTTTGTGCAATTTACCACCTGACTTGAAGTGAAACCCTATACAGTGACTGTGCACTGAAACCGTTTACATGTCGAGCGAAAACACAGAAATCATAAAACTCTGGTAGATTTAACTCGAGGGTCGAGTAAGAGATGTCTCCTCTGCTGTGGTTGTTCCTGTGCTACACTGAAGAACAATATTTAATCTGGTGTGGGACAGATCCCACCTTTTCTTGGCAGTTTGAATCGAGAGTGTTAAACTGAATCAGATTTGTCCATTTAAGCAACCATGAAAACTTAAGATCTGTACTACAGTTAAAAATATGTTGTGTGCGATTAGTTTTCAGGCTTTTTTTGGGGAGGGAAAGGGGGCGGGGGATTGGATTGAGGATGTGAAAAAAAGGAAAATACTGCAAAATGAGATTTGCCTTTTATAGATTCTATTTTTGGGGCTTTTAAGGTTTTCAGAAAGGGACGGTCACTTAAGAATTGCTAAAAATGTGAATTTCAAAACGTATTTACAATTTTTTCTCATCACAGTTCTGCATGGGAGATGTCATAAAACTGGGTTATAAACAGGATTGTAAAATTTCAATAAATACTTTTAAGAAATTACAAGTCTGTGTGGTGTTAAGTCCCGTCATTCCTCAATGGAATATGAATTTTTGGATGAGCATGGCTTTGATTTGTTCTGGTAAATTGATGGTTAAGATTTGATGTTTGCATTTACTTTTAGGAGTTTAGCTACCAAGAGCAACAGTTAAATGACTTCATGTTTTCCTTCTCTAAAAAAGGAAGACAGGACGCTTTATGAAATCTTCACGTTTTATTAAAAAAACAAAAGACAGGACAAAGCACAATGTTTAAAACGAGTTGTCAGTGTGCTGTGTGGGTGCGTGTTCACATCTTAGCTTCCTTCTTGACTTTGAGGAACTCCGCCATGTTGGAGAAGTATTTCTGGTTGGCTTCAGCCACCTTCTTCTCCGCAGCCTGTGGGTTCACGATCTCCAGTCCCTGCAGACGAGAGCACAACGGTTAGTTAACTAAAATAAACCGGAACAGTGTTCAGGTGAAGTTAAATACAAAAGGGAGAACTCTTTTTACCTGAAGAGGAGTGAACGCTACACTGGAGCTGGTTCCTGAGGAGCGGTCTCTGACTGTGGACTTTCCTCCGTATGTCATGCTCTGCTTCTGCAACGTCCTCTGTTGTGTGCAACAACACAATACAAAGACTTAAGAAACTGAAAAAAAATCAATAAACTAATCAATGTTTGAGTGGAAATGAGCCACGACTGAGTTTACCTGGAGGGATTTGGAGATTCTGGCCTTGGTGGCCTCATTGACTTGAGCCTGCCTGACGCGCCCGCTGCCACTCTTCCCCAGCTGACCCAGACTGAAGCCCAGGTCCTCCTGATACGCATCGTCTTCAATCTGCAAGACCACATAGCAAATTAATCTTAAAGACTGACTGCCTTTGCTTCTAAACAATAATGCACTGTCACAATACAAATGGAGAAAAAAAGAGAACATGAACTTACTGATAAAATGTATTTTACATCATATAACTAGTTTACTTAAGAGTGAAGGCAGCAACTCAGAAGTGCTGGTGTGATAGTGTTACTATACTATGACATGGAGTGAACAGGAACAGGGTTAAATAGAAGTAACACTGATAGGGAGCAACACGAGATGAGAGATATAGGAGACATGATAGACTACATCTACTGACCTCTGCAAAGGTCATCCTGTTAGCATGTTTCCTGATCTCAGTCAGTCCGAGACGCTCCTTCATCTTTCGATATCTTTAGGAGAAGAAACAAGAGCAGTGGAGTTGGTTATGCTAAATAAACACATTTTGAGTTGATGCTGGTATTCTAAACTTGGCTAAGCAAGTTATGTAACCTTCTTGCTGCTCCGTGTTGTGCATTTAGTTTCACTTCCGTGTTGGTGGTTGCATTTTTTTTTTTTAAACTTAAAATTAATTTGTACTTCAAGCTCCATATTGCATTCCACTTTTCTCTAATTTTGCAGCTTGTTCAGCAGAGCAGCTGACAGGATCTGTACCTCCTTCCTCCTCTCTTCTTCCTCTGTCCGTCCAGCGGGGCTGGCAGCGGTTTGACCTGCTTCACTGGCGGAGGCTCCTGCCATTTATCAAACTTCCTCTCTATCTCTTCTTTTAGATCGTAGCCAACCTGCAAAAAAACAAACCCACACAGAACGCGAGAGGAGTTTGTTATTTTGTTAATATTTAAATGCTTGTAAAACTTCATTCTAAAAAAAAAGGTAGAAACACGGACAACAACCAAACCGGAAAACTATTTGGTAGCAACCTGTCAATCACAACCCTGCTTTATCGTCTCATTTACTTTAAATGGGAACATAAGTTACAAAATGAACTGCTGTTTTAAAGAAAATTTGAAACGAGTGAATGAGACGATAAACTCGCCAGTAAAATGTTTTCCGATGTAATAAATCAAGTGAGGTCATTTTCTTATCGACTTCTTTTTGCATCCAGGAGTCGCTCCCTGCTGGTTACTAGAGTGAAAGCAGGATTAACAGACTTCCTATTGGCTTCACTTTTCACACTCGGGAGGTTGTCGCTTGGTTTTAAGTCATGTTCTTTTGTTTAGTTTTAAGTGACATTAGGATCTGCTTGTAAAACATCTGGATTGTGCACACACACACACATCTGTGAGAAACTTCTTATAAACAGTTTATTTTTATTTAAAATGTTCTTAGAAGTATGCATCAACTGTCTCAACCGTTACTGTAATCACTGCTTTTAAGCACAATGGGAGCTCTCCTTTTCTAAATGCATTTTTTATCCAGCACATTCCCCTCCATCTTCAATATTGCTATGGTATAATTGTGTTTTGCAGTTTTTTTTTTATACCAAAACTGTTTAAAAACCAGACTAGAGTGAAACTCCTACAATCCATTCCCAGTAACTTATTCATATTTCTGGGTCACAGGGGATGGAGCTCATCCCACTATGCAGTGGGCAAGATTAGAACATATATATTTATATAGTGTTAGAAAGGTGTAATCTCAACAATACAGCGACTGTTGAGGCTGTAATTTGTTGATGTTGGACTACATTGTACTGTAAGGTATTTGTAAATATTGTGGTCCTCCATATATGTCCTGGTAAATGAGGTCAAGAACATACGAGAGAATTTAGCCTGTTTTTTTTTTTAGCACGGGTTAGTATTCACTCATCTTTAATTCAGCATTAATGTGCATGTGCTCCACAATCACCTTCCCAACCGAACTCTCATGGAAACTGTCCACTCGGGCAGCCAGAGTGCACTTCGCAGATACCAGACGAGCTGCCTTCCTCCTGAGGTCCTGAAGACACAACATGGATGACAGGTGTTAGCTATAATGACCCCTGTGCCGAATTAAAAGCACAAAAACACTGCTATATGTTTATGTTGACATATTTACTGACAGGTGGCAGCGACTGCACAACATCACAGTGGTAGATGTAGCCGGTGTGGGGCAGCAGGGCGGCGCTGCTGAAGCCAGACAGGGTTCTTCTCTGAGCTCCCAGCAGCATCAGGTTACAGGCGGGCATCTTGGAGAGGTTAGTGAGGCCTCCAGCGATTCCTGCAGCCAGAGGAGAAACGGAGTGAGATCACACGGACAATATAATATAAATTCATCTAAAACTGATATTTTTGCATCCCTCACCCATGATCTTGGCAGCTGTTGACGCTCCAACAATGACGGACAGATTTGGGGCAATGAATGACATTTTGGACTCCACATAATCATATATCCTGTGTTTGGATTGATTCAGCTCCAGAGCCATGTCACAAGCCTCCTCCAGTTGCTTCAGTTCATCCTCACTTAGCAGCGATCTAAAAACCATAAAAATACACCAAGTCAACTTATTGTTAAGCATTTAAATGGGGACCGTCACCTTCAGACGTCCTCTGCGCGATATATTTGATGAACCAGAGATGTCCGCCGACTCACCCCTGTGTGGTCGAGGCTGTGACACTGACAACCATAATAGTGGCATTGGTGAGGATTTGCTGCAGAGTTTCATTGGTTTTGCACTTCTCCAGATTGTTTCCGAATTCCTAAAGCAGGAAACACAAAAAAATACTGTTTTATTTATATAGGATTTCCAGATTAACAGATTTCCAGAATATGAGATGAACATATCAAGCAGCACAGAACCCATACATAAATAGGTGTAGGTGCAAGTACAAAGAAAATAATTAAGTTCATATATAATTAAGTTAGATGTGGATAAGAGAAATAAACTCATATAAAGCAGGTGGAATTTAAGTCAAGGAAATACAAAATATGTAAATAAATAAGCCAGTAAGAGGTGATCTCATAGGAAGCAGGTAGAATTCCAACTTGTTGAATTTAGATACTTTATTGATCCCGAGGGAAATTTAATTTAAAAAACAGATTATAGCGCAAAATATATGGAAGTGCAAACAAATAAATATACTGAAATTATGCTATATTAAAACAAGCACAATTTAAATATGTAATGACAATAAAGTTTAAATAAAACACCAAATGAAGAGCATACGATGCCACATAAGTTTTTATTTTTCATAGTTTTCTGTTGCAGAATTATTTTAATAATGTTTTTGCCTTCTGCAGGTGCGATTACATCTATTGATACTTAAAACAACTAAAGATACAACTTTGGCCACTTTACTCTCATTTTTAAATGGGCTTTAAGTGTAAAAGCAGAACAAACATTTCAACTCATCTCACCTTGACTGTGCGGATGTAATCTAGAGAATCTGGCACCAGAGACTCGAGCTCTGGGAACCTCTTGGAGTACTTGTCCCGAGTAAACTTGTGAATGATACCTGTAACAGGCAGAAAACCATAGCAAAGGTTTGTTAAAGAGAGCAGAATAACATTAATCCCTTTACATACAGTTTTTACAGCCAACTCACTGAGCTCATTGTCGATCTCCACGGTGAGATTATTGGCCGCAACGATCAGTCTGTATTCTGGGTCAGACTCGACTGGACCCGAGACTGACAAGAAACAGAATTATAGCAACTTCATTCAGATTCTTGGTTAACATTCAACTGGAATTAAATGTTGTGAGGAACTTCTTAAACCATTTTCTCACACATACAATGAAAACATGCACATTAGTCACACTCACCCTCTAAGTTCTTGCGCTGCTTTCCACTATACAGTGTAATTTTGTCCATAATCTCTGAAAACTGTGGAGAAAAATAATGATTAGAACAGACGCAATACTACTAATATCTGCTTGTATAACACTCGTTTGATACAACTCACCTGCTTGCTATTGCGGAGCTTGGCAATGGACGCAACACTTTCAGCTTTACTGTAGTCGACCTCCATCTCCTCTGGGATGTCTTCCAGCAGTCCCTCTGTCCTTCCCTGCGTTGCCTCACCATCACTCTCCCCCTCCTCTTCCTCCGGATACAACCCTTCCTCTCCCTCATCTCCGGCCTCCTCCAAATCTGCCAGGAGCTCGTCCGCCAGAGACATCTGCAATCAGCAGCAGAAAGTTTGAGGACATCAGGAGGTTATAAACTACTCAGCTCAGTTCCCAAAATAAACCAGAAGGAGCAATAAATGTGTCCGTTTGTACCACAGATTGAATCTTTCCAATATAATATCTACAACAAGACTGTATGTTGAACATGGCACAGCAATAACATTCAAATGATGTCTTTCTGTTCTGGTTTTAGGTAACATAATTATCTTTTCTTATAGTTAAAGCTGAGCAAAATGAGAAGCACATTGTCATATCATTGATCTGTTGTAAGATAATTTAACTTAATTTCATATAAGCAGAAAAGCAGTTGCTTAAATACAAGACTATAGACTATGCAGGACAATGAACAAAATAATGTTTTTTTCTCTTACTCGTTTCTGACCTTTTTAATTACTGCTTTTTTCTAGTAAAATACTGCATACTTATACATCAGGTATAAATGTATGAGTCTAAACCTAAATGTATGAATCATTTGATTTATTTGTTTCCCTATATAATATAAAATAATAATGATTTTGTTGAATTAATTTTAACAACTAAGACCATAACATAAGTACACTTAGCTTCATTTTAAAGGCCTCACAAGCCGAAAACATTGTGGATCATTGTTTGACTGGGAATTGGGTCACAACTGCGAAGATCTGATTGATTTCATTGTAAATTGGACGCTTCACAAAAAAAAACCGAGCAACTCGAGCCACCGCGTGAAAAAATTGTCAATTTTGCCATTTTATAAACATATAGACCATTGGATTAACAGGCAAATACCAATGTGAATAACTGTTATAGTTAGTTATAGCCTGCGACAATTTCTTGTGACCAAAAATATGTGTACACAAAAGGGGGTTGTTTTTAAAAAAGTAGCTGGAGTAACAAACAAATGATTTCAGGGCATCGCGGCCTTGTTCACTCTCAAACAACACCTTCAACAATAACAAGTAGCACAAGCTAAATAACAGACGAACACTGATTGTGTAGCTAAATAGAGAAAGATGTTTGAACACACTCTGATTATCGTATGGTTTTAGCGTTAAATGTTAGTGTATGCTAGCTAGCATTAGCAAACGTTGGCAAGACGCGGCCGTTCGTGATACTAAACGCTTAATAAGTAACATAAACTTACCTCTAACCTTCAACCTCTGGTCCACTAATAAAAGACAAACAAAAATGCCTTATTGAGGCTTCAACTTCCTCGGTATTAAGTTAAAAACTACTCGGTATACGATGTTTTCCTCATCAGCCTGTGGTGTACATGGTGGTGTTCGGTTAAATCGTTTGACGCAGGCTAAATACGTATCAGCCTTCGAACTGCTTTCTGGGAAATGAAGTCAATATGCTTCTTGGTTATAAATAGAGCGCTTTACGGTTACAAAACAATACCATTTATTGTCATGAAACAGTTCAATAAGAGGTTCACATTTTGTAGTTTTTATTTCCCCTTGTTTATACATTATCCCTTGAAAACCATTCTTTAAACAATACAGGTTTTAAACCAACATTTAAACAGACTAAACAAATGGACTAGTTGGACCTTGACTGCAGGATGGACTGTTATTAGTAGAAAATAGGGTAAATTAACAGATACACAAACAAATGGAGTTATTTACTGATGAAAGGCTTCGATTTTTCATGCTAAGCTACATTAACGGTCTTTAAACAAGGTAAAAGAATGACAAGACAGCTAAAAATTCATAGACATCGGAAAATAATGACACATTACAGGACATAGTTCCGTACAGATTGGCATATATTAACAAGAAAATTATACAAAATACTTTTTTTTAGCAATTAAGACGTTTGGGAAAATATTTTTATTTATTTGTTATGAAGATCTTAGAGAAAGTATAACCTAGATGCATTCTGTCCCAAACAAAGTATAGCTAAGTTAATTGCAGAAAAGCAAATAAATAAATAAATAATCAAATAAATACAAATATTGCATGGAAACTGGCAAATAAATAAAAGAATATATATAATATATATAATATAAATTAACAACATAAGAGAAATCTTTTTAGAACTTAAAGTATAAAGAAGCATAGCTTGTTTCATTTTTCGTGCAGTCTAAGAATACATCTAAAAGTAAACAGCTCTAAATTATATTGTTTTCACTTGTATTATGATATTTGTACAAATGCAAATGAGTATTGTCAAATACAGGAGTCAAGCGATTTCTGTTACAAACTGCTGCCTACAAGAACAACTGACTGACTGCAATGAAAAACGTCTTCAATAAAGAGAGGACTGGAATCCAAGTGTTTACCTAGACAGATGAATGACTAAAGAAAGTGCGTTCCCCGCACATCTGGGGAATAATACAACAGAATGAAGAAGAAAAAGAGAAGGTAAGCTGGTACACAGCAAGACTCCCACTGCATAGCTGTCAAATCTGTTTCAGATTTTACAAAGCTCCAGGCTCCTCTTCTCCTAGCATATGCTGCCTTTTCCAAAGACTTGTAGCTGAAGGCTATGAATAAACTCTGTAAATAGTGGCAGGCAGGAGCACAACAACCCCTGTCATACAAAATCCTGTCGCTGGTAAAACCTGGAATGTGTCCAGCTTTCAGAACAGGAGTCTCATTCTTTCAGTTGCCTCTTCAATAAAAAAATAGCCTCTGGGTGAATGGCTGGTTGTTGGGGTTAATTCATTGGCCAGTCCAAGAGGGTTCAGCTCTAAAGGTTTCCACGATGACGTGTAACATCACACCAGGTGGGGGTCGTTGGCAGGGCTGACGGTGAAGCGTGATGATGTCACTGGTTTGGCCCCCACAGACGACCTTGGTTTGATTGATAAATCCTCTTTCCTTTTTGAGTCTTTGCTCTTGATGTTTGGCCCTGATGGAAAGAAAAACAAAATCTGAAGGCCCAGTCACAAGTCCCCGGGGTGCATGTGTTGAGTTGTGCTTCCCAGAATATTTAAAAATGCCGTTGCCAGATCACAAAAGAGTACAACCCACATCTTGGCTTCATAGCAACTGTGTTTTAGAATCGACTTTAGGATTTTTAATTATTACTTTTAAGAAAACGCACTGTTTTAAATGTGCTTTAACTTAATTAATTCCTTGATGTGTATGTATAATAATCAATTCTGTTGTTTTATTATTTTAATATCTTATTGTATACTTTATTTTATTCTTACTTTCATTTTATTTTACAATAGTTGTACTTATAATGCTTTTATTTATTGTCATTGTATTGGATTCAGCTTTCTTTGAAAGGTGAAATAAAATACATACTTTTTTTGTCATTAGGTGGAGTTCATAGTAATAATTTACAAGTTAAACTATGACGAAATGTTTCATATCATTTCAGTCACAGAGCTTAGTTAAAAGTCGGGCTGTGATGTGTTTGTTTTGCTCCAGATCCTCATCATATTTATTTATCAGCATCTTAATAATTCCAATAATTGTTTTTGTTTATATTTTTCTTCAGATTACAGCTGCAGAGTAATATTTAATTAAAATATATTACAATTAGTAAAGCGGTTTAAGTTCAAATCTCCAGTGTAAACAACAAGTGAAGTTCAGGTGCAGTTTTTAAAACAACAGCAGCACCTGAGAGTTCAGGTTCACCTGAAGAAGGTCTGGAAAACCTGAAATGAGGGTGGGGGGCTTTTTAAATGTCTGTGCCATCCGTTCACAGCTGGGACACACTTCAATGCAAATAGAGTAAGATATCAGCACCAAATTCAATACAAGTCAGAAAATAAAATAATGATCTATATCTATTAATAAAATCACACTAAAGCGATGCTGGACAGTCTTTTTGTTAAAAATAGCTCAAAGTGAAGACAGCCTCTTCTTTCAAGGCTTTGAAGTTTCAACTCTAAACAAATGATCATGAAAGCATCTAATTTTGGAGTTTCTACATTTCTGTATATGTGCACAGCCCAAAGGAAAATCTGAGCCCAAACTTTCATTACTCTGTGAAATGAGGTAATCAGTGTACAAGATGGAGAGAGGAAGTCAAGAGACCAAATGAAAGTGTGTTGGGAAACACAGCTTAGGCTTGCATTGTTGAGCGCAGGATTTATGTCGCCGCTCAGTTCCACATGTCACAGTGTCGAGGGGGATAATTATAGAAGATTAATTCTGGCTGCATGTTTGGAGAGGAGATGGTTGAACTGAGGGTTTTCCATTTTAGTGGGTGGGGATGAGTTACTGTCTGTCAGATTGTATTACGTCATTCTCCGGCTCAAGGTGGGGACTGAGTGATTATACACGTACAGAAAGAAACACATTTCAGACTTATGCGCATTATCTCTATATTCTGATAATAGAAGAGTCTACAGCATGCTAGCGGTTCTGTGATGTTCCCAGGCTCAATATCCTCTTAATATGACACATTAAGGAGACCTTTCAAAGACATTATGTTCTCAGCAATGTTTTTTCCCTTGGGTCAAATGTTCAATGCATGTTCCCTTGGGCAATATGTTGATATCACCCACCTACAGTTTATAGCCTACTGATGTTATACTCCTCAGTAAGACAGTTGTCTTGACTCAAGACATTGATATCTCCACAGTGGCTAAACACATTTTTACTATTCAACCTGCATTTGAAATGTCCATCTCTCTTCGTTCTTTTGCATTTTGAACTGTAAAGATAGCCCTAACCAATCTCTTACAATGGCAATGCACCTGGGAAAATAGCTGCTTTGAGCTAAATGCTAACATGGGTATGCTAACATTATGCTATCTTGCTGATGTTAAACAGGTATAAAGTTAAGCATGTTCACCATCTTAGTTAACATCAAACACAACATACATTTGAGGATGAGGTATTACATTTCATCCTGAGGTGATTCATCCACAAATGTTTGTACCATCATGGCAGAGGAGGAGGACACATTTAACTCAAAATCAAAAAAGGTTAACCTGCTGGTGACAATAGAGAAAATATCAGGGGATCACCAAAGTCAGTAGGACTGGTCCTCTGGGGATCATACATGTCTGTAGAAAATGTAATGGCACTCTATCGGATGGTTGTTGAGATATTTCATTCTGGACCAAAGTGGTGGACCGATTGACCTACAGTGCCATTCCTAGAGTCATGCAAAAAAACCGTCACCTCCTCATTTTGCATGTCATCATTAATGTGAGATGATTAGATGTTTGAAATATTTATGATCTTACCACGTAAATCCAACTTGGTGTTTTTGACGGACACTGGGGCTGGACTTGTGGGCGCTGAACTGCTCAACTCATAGGTCGGAGTTTCCTGTTGTAATTAAACAGAATAGTCAGGCCTGCTTTTGTTGTATCACAAACAATCTCCTCTAAATCAATTATTGAAGGAAGGAGAAATACCTGATCAAAAAGATAGATTGTGACATCATCAAAAAAGGACACATTTCTTCCTCTGTCTTTCTCTCTGTCCATCGGCTCCTTGGGCGATTTCAGCAGACTCCTCAGCCCAACACGTTTGTCCACGTCTGTTTCTGTGACCACAATCACCCTTCGGGAGCTCTCGTCCTCCTGTTCGTCCTCCTCCTCATCGTCAGGGTCGCTTCCCGAGGACAGACCTCTCTGTCTTACGATCCGATTTCCAATCGCACCGTCCCCAAATCCTCCTTTACCAGAGGGGGTGAGGGGAAGAGTCAGAGCAAGAGGAGGGAGGGCGAGAGACAGACGAGCGAGTTTCGCTGTGAAAATGAGAGAAGGGAGAAGAAGTTTAGATATGAGCGATACCTGACAAGAGTGTTTAGCAAATTCTTTAAAGATATTGATCAAAGATTGCAGACCCTCTTTGTTTGGTGGTTATTGACAACCACTATCTTTTCCCTTTATTTAGTCTTTAGTCTTATTCTTTCTCTTTAAATGTAAGATATTTACTTAAACCTGTTTAATTTATAATGATGAGTTAAATCAAAAAACTTTTGCCACTTTAACTTTTTGTGTATAGTATAAATATATACAAAAGTCCATGTATTCCAATTTGTATTTAATGATGTCAGTCATGAATATAAGCAATACGTGCAACATGAAGGTACCTTTCATTGCCTGGTTTGCAGTCGGCTGAGGGGTTATAACCTCAGGTTGTTCAATCACAGTGAGCGGCTCAGCTTTAGTTTCATCAGACTCGATGTGGGGCTGAAAGCTGGGGGAACTTTCCTGCTCCTCTTGGCTACAACAACAACAAATCACAAAATTAGGTGCATTTCACCAAAATATCATATCATATCATATTATCTAGTCATGCAGATGTTTCTATGTGTTCAGGTTTTCTAATATTTATCTCTCTTTATATAAATTGCGGTGCTTACAACTTTGAAAAATGACATTTACAAAAGGGTGGTATCCCTGCTACTCTAACATACAGATGTTGATACTTTCTACAAAAGAAATAGGACCTCTGAAAACTTGTCGCTGTGTGTGCTGTTTGATTATCTAGAGAAACGAGGACACTGTTTCTGAAAAGAGACGTTGATTTAGAATTTTATTTATATAAATCTTTAATGGTCGGAGCACTGTAAATTAAAATCCCTTCCCTCCCACTATACTATCTTAAAAGGTGAGCAAATAAAACTGATAAAATGATCTGTATGGCTGAATACTGCTGAGACCCTGAGGTCCACAAGAGGAAAGTAAGAGAAAATCTGTTTCTTTTGTAATTTGGATGAAGCCGTCGTCATACCTTTCTTCCTCGTTTTGTTCTTTCACAGTGACCAGCTCACTGCTCTTCTCTGTGATTTGTTCCCCCCAAGGTCGTAGCATCACTGTGTCTTTAACAGTCGACCCCCAGAGCACATTTGTTTTCACATTTTCACTGAGGGAGAACTGCAGCCTCTCCTCACACACCTGAAGCAACAAAACAAAATAACAAAGAGGGGTGAATAAATTCAGAAAGGCGCATTCTTACAACAAACACAACAAAGAAATAAAACAAGAAAACATGCTCACCTGCATCATGAGGCCATTCTTTGTTGTCATCTGAGAGAGAGATCCGTGATCTTTCACGTCGGATGTTTCGCCCGGTGATCTCTGCACGTCGTTCTTCTCCTCTTGAGAATCCAGGATCAGATGTGGTGCAGACTCTGCCAGTTTATGAGAGTTATCGGAAATCCTGTCCACCTTTAAATCCACGCTGCTCCCCTCAGGAGTAGAGGAGCCACATGTCTCCTCACCTGTATCACTATCACCATAACTGCTGCCTTTCTGCTCAGGTGTTTTCTTCAAAGACTCCAGGAGCTCCAGGTTCCCCAGAAAAAGGTCACCCAGAGAGTCCTCTTCATCCCCAGATATGCAGCACAGTTGTTCCAGTTTTTCAAAATCCTCCAGGGGCTCCTCATCCAAATCTTTCCACTCAGAAATCAGTAATTCTGGGAGATTGTTGAGGGGAACTTGAGGTGAAGATGGGGTGGCAGATGTAGTTTTCTGAGACAGATTATTACTTTCATCCTGTATTTCTATGTTGGGTGTAAGGTTGTTTTCATCGGCCGGTGTTATCTGCACAGAGGGGAGGTTCAGGTTGGCTGAGATCCCTTTACTTTGAGTTGTAGCAGGTGGTGATTCTAGCAGAGGTAGCTCTGAGACATCTGCGCTGTGAGTTGGGGAAATATACGACTCTGTCTCAGTGCTAGCAATAAAGTCTTCTAGATTAATGTGACTAATAAACTCCTCTGCCTCTATAACAGACGGTGGTGGGCTAGGAAAAGAGTCGTCTAAACTCTCCAATTTATCATCTTGCACATCAAGGTCTATGCTTGGTGGAGGGCTAGGAAAATCTACTGAGCTGAAATTGTCTACCTGCGGATCTATCTCCTCCTGCACATCAAGGTCACTGGGACAAGAGATGGGATTGGGTGGAGGAGGCATGTCTCTGTAATCCTCTTCTTCGTCCATAATGTCTACTCGCTCTTCTATGTATTCCCTAGCAAGCCATGGTCTCATTTCAGCCTCTGAATCTGTGCCTGATTCAACATTTTCCAAGTCAGAAAAGTTCTCATGAGGAGCTTCGGTGATGCAAATCGATATATTTGAGCTCTCTGAAGTGTGACTGAAGCAGTTCTCTAGATTAGAGCCTGTTTCTTTGTCGACTTGTTCAACTGATGCCTGTTCCTCTTTTTCGATCTTGCAGAGGTGATTCTGAGGCCATCTGTTAAAATCTTGATTTTCCTCGACCCCTGTGGAGTCAAGCAGACCTTCCCTGTCTGTCTCTGTGCACAACAAAATCTGACTCTCTTCTTTCTCCAAGGACTCATGCTCTGGGATTTCTATATTCTCTACTTCAGTATCTGAGATTTCTTTTTTCAGATCTTTGCTAAGAATGGCAATTTCTCGTAGGTTCTCAATATTTTCCTCTTGTTGTATGTCCGCCACTTGGGCATCCTGTTGTTCATCACTGTCTACAGAGTTCCATCTTTCCTTTATGGCAAGATTACCAGCAAGTCCTTGTGTTTCATCGTTCCTGGTTTCTTCGCAGCCCTCCAAGACGGCAGGGTGCGTTTCACTTCCTGCAAGTTCATCGTTTTCTTCTGTCTCCCAAAACTCCTGACCCACAACAAGCCTCTCCCCCACCTCCCAGGCCTTATTACTGAACCCAGAGAAAAATTCAGATCTCAGTTCCACATCTTGGCACCTCCTCTCTGGCGAGGCCCACTGATCATTTTCATTGGGCCACAAACGTAAGTCACTTGACTGTAAAAAACGATGGCAGTCAAACTCTCCCCTAATGACACCAGACCCTGTACGTTCCTCATCCTCCTCCAGAGCGCTCCATAACTCTTTAGTCTTCACATCCAGGCCCTCGCAGGAATCTTTATCCACATTTTGAGCAGAGTCCATTCGGCTCGCTGCCCCTCTCAGGGGTGACTTTTCCTTCATGGCGTTACTCAGCTCTGCGGCCGCAAGCTGTTTCTCCGTCTCTGTCGTGACCTTCTTATCCTCGATGCCTTCTGAGCAGCGCAGGTTTCTCAGGCCCAGCTCGTTGTGGTCCAGACCCGGCCTCTCTTCATGTCCCTCAGGCTCTTCAACACCCTCCTCGGCCCAAGAAGGAGATATCCGACCACTCACTTTATCAAAGACAGACTTCCCATCATCGCTTGGCTCGACTACTGACGGGCTTTCATTGCTGAGTGTGGCGTCACTGGTTTGAATGCCATACAGTTTAGATAATCTTGACTCACAGTTGTCAACTTGGGACGGTGTTACAGATTCCACAGTGTCATTTTCACATTTGACGGAGTGCAGTGCAGAGAGATCAATATCTTTCTCTGTAAAACTTGTGTATTCTTGGTCGCTGGGCCTCAACACGCAATCCTTTGACTGGCTTCCAGATACAGACTCGATCATAATATTCGTCTCAGTGAGGCTTTTGGAATGCAGATTTAAATCGTTCTCTGCAGAGTCCTGATGTTTGCAATCTGTTATCTGAGAGATGATGCCATCTGTGTAGTGGTTGTCTATCGGATACCCGCCTCTGTGTGGGAGCCCTTTCAGTGGCTCATCTTCTAATTTTGAGAACAACTTATCAATTATGTCAACACAGTCCTTGGCCTGCGGCTCATCACACAACAGCGTTGACTTTTCGCTGTCGTTTTGAAAAATGCCAGAATCATCTCTCTGTGTTGACTCAAGCCCTTTGTTTATAATATCTTTGTTGTCACCTAAATGAGAGACGGCAGTTTCTGGAGCGTGTTGATGTAGAGTTCTCGTTTCCTCACACATCTCAATAGTTTCCACAATTTCACCTTTGTTATCTGACAACTGTATACTATTTCTTAAGGGGCTCTTTTCTCCCATCTCTCCCTCCTCCTCAGTTTTTTCCTCTATCCCTGTGAGTGTTCCCCGCTCTCCTGCTCGACTGCTACTTGGCCTGGAGGCGATGAGTCCATCACTGCTCCTCCTGCTCATCGCGTCCCCCTCCAAGTCGCTGTCTGAGAAATAGGCAGAGTCTCGATGTGGTGTTTCATTTCCCAGAGCTCTCCACCCACTGCTTCCCACTCCTCCTCCACTGCTCGTCCACGAGTCACTAGGTGTGAGACAGTCGGCTGAGTTGGAAGTCATAGGTGACAGTACCGAGTCGGTGGGGGTGATGAGTGACATATCAGAGGATGGGTCCCAGTCTGGAGTTGTAGGGGTGGCAGCAGGAGTAGGTGCCTCTTCAGCAACGTGACAGTGTTTTTCTTCCCCGGTGTCATTGTGTTGCAGTAAATTGGCTCTCTTTGTCTCATCATTATTTTGAGAACTCAAATTCTCCAAATCAGCTGCTGTGATGCGTTTAGAGTCCAGTGCGATATCTTTATCAGTGTGGTACTCTTCTTTGTCAGCATCAAATGACATGGTATCGGTCTTTCCGCATGTTTGATCTCCTCTCTCAGGGCTGCTGGCCCTGTCTTCATTCATTAACTCACCATTCTCTATAACATCAGCTGTTTGAGTATCTGCTTCATTTGCTGTTAGCAATTTGCTCTCACGCTGTAGCACAGTGTTGGATTCTGCTGTTTGCTCTCCTCTGGCCGGTAATGCAGGGCCATCAGAAATCTCTTCCTCTTCTTTCTGACATGCAAGTGTTTGGTTGTGCAGAAGACCATTTTTGGGCATGATTTCTGAAAACACAAACTCACCAGATTGGCAGTGGTCAGCATCGCTTTCTTCGCTGTCCAGGTTAAGAGGTTGTTTATTTGATCCTATGTGAAGGACTGGGATCTCCGGTTTCATAGAAACCTTTATCTCACTCTTTTTAGCACGCTTGGTCACCTGGGCGTAGATGGCCTCTGTTAGTGTTTCATCTTTGCCTTTGTTGGATGATCGTATTGAGCTTTCTGACTGAAATCTGATGGTCTGGGCGGAGCTAGGGTCAATGCATATGGACTCGTATTCAGGAGACAGTGGAGTAGGAGAGTAAGATGAGTCTGCTTCCTTTTTGTTGGTGGCAGCGTTTTGTCTAGATATGATTTCTGTCAGAAAGGTCTCTGCTGACTGGATCTCCTTCAGGAACTCCTCCCTGGTCATTTCTGTTCTCCGAGGCTCCTTCTCAGTCTGCTGCAGGTCAGACTCCTGTTTCCCAATGGTGATCTCAGAGAGGAGAGAGCGGGATCTCCGTATTCCCTTTGAGTAGGCTTCCTCTGCCTCGGTGTATGAGGGTAGGCCTGGAGCGCAGACATAGGGCCGCAATCTGGATCCTGAAGGATATAGGTATTTTACCGGATCAATTTGTGAACCTCCCTCCGGATCCGTATCCACGCCTGTGACAATCTCTGTGAGGAAAAGATCCCTCTGGAATGATTTGTTAGTGACTGTATTGTCTTCCTCAGCTCCTGTCCTGTTGTTGCATTTATCTGACCCCCATGACTGTCCTGCTGACCCCAGCTCTGTGATCAGCGACTGGGAGCGGCGCATCCCTCGGTTGGGCAACACAAAGTTCCCCCATCTCTCTCCATCTCTCTTCTCCTCCTTCTCTCCCTCCCATGAAGCCTCTGACTTGGAATCAGTAGACTCTGTCACACTCGATATCTCTGTCAAAAACAGATGCATGGGGGATTTCTTGGCAGCGGCCACACGTTCTGCATGAAGTTCAGCATCTTCCCTCCAGATGGCGGGCAGGATGGTGTCAAGGCGTGACTGAGTCCTTTTCATTCCCCTGGAGAAGAACTCTGCAGAGTCTGGATCTGCATCTTCAGATAGGCTGGAGTGAGTGACAGTAGTCCCACCACTTGGTCTCTCAGGGGACATGAAGGGAGAGTCATCCTCGTCTGAGTAGGTGGGACTGGATGAAGACTGTCTGTCAATCAGGGGGTTTGTAGGCTGAGGCCGGGGTAAATTACGATAAATTGGGCGCAATGGGTTTTCTCGACGAATGGGGGAGTCAAAGTCTTTTGCACGAGAATGAGAAGTCTCCCTGGAGTTGTGCAATGATGCTAAATGCCTGCTGCCACCCTCTCTGTCAGACAAGTCACATGATAGTGGGTCTCTGTTGGATCTCTGCATCTGCGGCTTACTGTATCTTGAATAAGTGTCCGCTGTGTTGTAGTTTGGGCAGTTTCTTTGTGGTTTGGAGTGTGGAGGGAGGGGTGGGGGACACATTTGGGGAGGTTGGGGGTAAATTGGATGGCTCGATGGTGGAAGGGAGGGGGAGAGGGACGGGGATGGGGGTAGAGTCTGTCGGGCCCGATGGAGCCCCAGGTGATCAAAGGTAGAAGGTGGACAGCTGTTCATGTGATGGGGGTCTGTTTCAATTTTTCCACTGATGGTGTAGTGAGGCAGTCCTCTATAACCAAGCGGAGGGGCGGGGAGGGGGCGCAAGTGAAGGTGGTTGGCTGACGACATGGACATAGAGCGAGGCTTGGGAGGAAGGACCGGGGCTTTTTTATCTGCCTCACTACCCCTTTTCTTGTCCTCTTCATCATCATCGTCTCCTAAATCGACTACTGAGAAGTCAGTCACTCTGCTCGAAGAGTCTCTGAATTCAGCCACACCTGTGTTGGGCACCTGGAGTTGAACCTCGCTTGATCTGACGGTCTGGAGGCCCTTTCCACACTTATCAGATGAGAAATAAGGGACTCGCTCTTTTCCCAGCATTCCACTGCGAATCTCCATCAGCTCCATGTCTCCAAGGCAGATCGAGTCAGAGCGGAGAGAGGACTTTCCTTTAAGAGTTGGAGACTTGTCCTGGGGAGTGTGCTCCTCTAATCTGATGTAGTACTCGCTGGCGAGGGAGGGGCTGCGGGCACTTATCACTGGGACCACAGTTGGAGTGTCCAAAGACTGTCTGTGGTTATTGTTCACAGTCGGGATTGGCTGAGGAGGAGGAAGAGGTTTGTAGCCTTGTCTGGCATGAGCCTTCTCCCAGAAATACTCAAAGTTCAAGCCTTTGCTGGTTTCAGTGACTGTCAGGATGTCATCCAGTTCAGATGAAGATGGGGTGATACAGTTCCCCACAGGGTCCAGTAGGGGGTAGGAGTTATCTCTGTCTTCCCTGCCGTACTCTCTCTCCCTTTGCCGCTCGTTTGCTGCAATCTGGAAGGCAGGTGGACGGAGTAAGTCCCATCGTCTTTCGAAAGACTCGTCACTCTCCCCTCTCCTTCCTCTGCCTTCCTCATATTCCTCATCCTCATCATCTTCTTCCCCAACACTCCTTCTTGCAATTCCTCGCTCAGCTGCCAGGAGGGAGGAGAGGAGGAGGAATATCTCTGCTACAGAAGGGCGTTGAGATGGAGGTAGCCAGCAGGACTGCATGATCTCATACCTGAGGACAGGGGAGAAAAACAGAGGAATTAAGTTTGGAGAGACAGAATCAGGACACAATCACTTCCCATTAACATAATCATCCTTTCTGCACACTCCACTCAATGGATAAGTACTGACCAATAGTCTGCATGGGAGAGTTTCAGTCTGGGCTGAGCCAGGGTGATCTGTCTCTCCCTAATGACGAAGGTCAGCACCTCTTCGTCGCTCAGGTGCCTGTGGGGCTGAGAGCCAAACTCAAACAGCTCCCATATAACCACCCCCAAGGACCTGGAGGAAAAAGAAGATGTAGAGATGTGAGAGACAGATCTTCACAGACTTCTTAGTTTTTTGTTATGTGAAGCTTTAAAAGCAACGCCTTGTTTTACACAGAGCTCTGACTTAAAAGAAAACAAAACTGAGAGGCATAACAAGAAAAAACAGGTGAGAAGATATGCTGTTGGTTATGTTATGAGAGTTGTGTTATTATTTGAGGGAAAAACATGTTTTTGAAGAAGGAATAAGTACTCTTCCTCTACTTGTTACCATAGTGTTTTCTTGTTGGTTCATTCAACAAAACACATTAAAGTGGAGTTGTAATATCAGGGGCTGAGGGTTCATCTAGCTTGGTGCTTTTGTTCTTTCGTCACTCCCTCTGATATAACTTGGCCTGGCAGTGGTGCGACGACTGCTGACAAACTCATAGATTTCCAAACTTTCTCCAAAAATTGAGGTTTATGTGTGTTGTCTGTTGCGTTGGATTGTATTAGATTTTACAGGTGTACCTAATAAAATAGCTGCTGAGTGTATACTACCAGACACCAGATAGACGAGCATGATCATAGATTACCCACATGAACTGGCCACAATCAGCCTGGCGTGCACTGTTTATAAACAGCTGGGATAGATCTATAGATAGATAAATCTACATACCACACGTTGCTGGTTTTGGTTTGGTCAGTAACAATGAGAGATCCTCTGTACTCCTCTATAAGCTCAGGAGAAATCCAACGCAGTGGGATCCAGAGCTTGTCTGGAGTTAGGTAATAGTCCTCCTTCACAAAGACATACAACAAGAATTATTTTTAGACTTAAGAAAAAAATCATTATGTCATTATTTACATGACAAAACAAAGCGCTTTATGGGTTCCTAAAATGAAAAATATAGGATTTTAAAAATCTGCTCGCCTACATGGATATGATGTTATGTTAGGGTATATGTTTCTGAGAAATACAAGCACGTACCTTATAATGGTTGTGTGAAAGGCCGTAGTCACCTATCCTAACAGTGAGGTCAGAGTTCAGCAGGCAGTTTCTTAAAGCCATATCACTGCAGAGAGTAAACACACACTCAGACAATCAGCCACATTGAACAGAGATACAATCTTAGTAAACCAAAAGAAATAAAAGTTCAAGCACTATTTTATTAACAGATAAAATAGCATTCCCCTTCCTACGTAACAGAAGACGAAGGAGAATGCTGCTTCTTCCTTTTCATGTAATCTGTTAATAAAATAGTATCCTGCCGTGCGCTGGAACTTCGATTTCTTTTAGTTTACTGTGGTTTACCCTGCACCAGATTTCAAACAGGAGAGAAGCACTGCTATGCACGGGGTATCTTCAGCTTTCTAGACATACAATCTTGTTTAAAGACTTGGATCCTGATTATGTACAGAGGTGGAGTCATGACTGACCTGTGGATGTAGTTGTTTTCATGGAGATGCAGCAGACCAGAGGTGATCTCAAAAGCCATTCTCTGAAGAGTCAAGAGGTCCCGAGTCGGTAGGTCAGGGGTCATCCCATCTGACTTGCGCTGGGCTCTCAGATACCTCTTCAGGTCACCCTAGTTGTACATAACAACAATAATGCAAGATGTGAATTGCATGCAGACTTAAGTAGAAGATGAGTTAATGCCAGTTTGGCCATAAGTGTGCGTACCAAGTGCTTGTGCCCTTCTCCTAAAACGAAAATAAAACTGTATAGGCAAAGAGAATACTTGTGACTTCTGCAGTAAATACATCCGTTTTTAGGTGGTTTCCATCACAGAGCCTCAAAGCAGCAGTGGAATTGGTAATGAGCTGGCAGCCTTTGTATTAGTCATTTGTGCTCCAGGAAGGGCAAGGAAAATAAACAAAAAAAATAGCTAAAATGAGGACTATATAAAAAGGAGGAAAAAGATCCGCACGAAAGGACAAAGGAGACTTTATCAAACAGGATAATAGCAGTCTACGAGGCCCTGAGTGTTGTCTGGCTTCTCTCGCTGTGTTGCTATAATGAATCTGCTTGTGTGTTTGTTTGGCCTGAGAGTCTACTCATATGGTTTCCTTAATCAGTCAGTGATTAAGCCAGCTAAGGGAAGGAAAACAAAAAATTGTACAGATGCAAAACAGATTTCAGTGACGTCGGGACATCAATAATTCTAATAATTTATCATTCCTGCAGCAAATAATATTCAGAACTCCTCATATAAATGGCATCAAAACAAGAAGTAAATGAAGTAAAGACCTTGTGAAAATAACCAATACATTTGATGCTTCTATAGCACCATTGAAAAAATACAAAGGTGGAAAATAATAGCTTTCATGTAAATGAACAGCTTTTGTTAGTAATAATAGCATTATGGCAATCAGCTGTTTTTTTGTTTTGTTTTCAGGGCAAAGAGAAAAATCAACACAGCTCGAAAGATGCCAGATATTGTGTGCATAAATTGTATGTGTAAAAAAAACTCATCGAAACAAGACACTACAAAATAATGTACTTTGTTTACCTTTAATTAATCCACTTGATTGTCTTTTTAAGAATTGTTGTTTGATTATCTTGTGTAAATCCTCCTGTATGTCAATATTTAAAAACCCTCTTTGTACTCACCAGCTGACAGAACTCCATAACCAGGAGGAAGGGGATGCTCTCGCTGCACTGCCCCAAACACTGAAGGATGTTGGGATGTTTTAGGCTCCTGAAGGGAGAAAGAGAAAACAGATAATAATATAATAATAATAATAATAATAATAATAATAATAAAATAATAATAATAATAATAATAATAATAATTATAAGCTTTATTTGTATAGCACCTTTCATACAAGAATTGCAGCCCAAAGTGCTTCACAGCAAAAACATAACATTTAGTACAAGGACAGAATAAGAGCATTTACAGTACAATAATCACAGTGTAGATGTAAATGAGTCTGAAGTACCATTATAAAAATAGCAGAATTAAATTAGCAGATAAAATAGCAGAATTAAAATAGTATAAAATAACATAACAGACAGACAGACAGACAGACAGACAGATAGATAGATAGATAGATAGATAGATAGATAGATAGATAGATAGATAGATAGTTAGATGTACACGTGGGTGTGTGTGTGTGTGTGTGTGTGTGTGTGTGTGTGTGTGTGTGTGTGTGTGCGTGTGTGTGTGTAAGATTGAGCAGAACAGCCAAAATGCTACTCAGAGTCAAACGCTAAATAGGTCGATTCAGTTCCCATCTTCAAGAACAATTTTATTCCCATCTACCTGCAGTAACATTACCTATCTAAGTACACAAGAAAACATCAAAACACTATTTGTTATAGGTGGAATCCAAGCTAGACATATTGTTGCTCTTTTTATCAATGATTGAAGTGAACTAATAAGCAAAGAAATGCACATTTCCATCGCACACTTACTTGTTGTTACAGCCTTACTTGGTCTGGTATGACTAGTAGCTTATTATTAGCTTATGGTGGCTAATGTTAGATATATTTTCCTGTGGAGAAGACTTCATACAGTCATTTCAATGACTTGAATACTCTTCTCTAATTGTGCTCCTGTCATGCTAAACTTACTATTGTCAACCGTGGCCACAGTGGTTGTTGTTAAGCAAAGGTTACAAAGTCTAGCCTCCAAAATGGTTACCCAAGTGTAAGCAGTTTCTCCCACCTGTACGGCTCAGACTCGGCCAAGAACTTCCTCTGCTCCAGAGGACTGGCACTGACACGCAGCTCCTTCACCACGGCCTGAGAGGAGCTGCATTCACACAGCACTTCAGCCAGGATCACCTAGGAGAGATCAACCGGCAATAACATGGGAGAAGTTTTGAGTTAAGACTCCTGACCGGGTCAGTGGCTAGTATTAAATATAACAGAGCAGAGCCTCTGTTGTCATATTTTACATGAAAACACAATGATGTCTGAATGTGAGAGGCGATCATCTTACCTTTCCGAACCAGCCATTTCCTATCTCCTGAAGGTAGTTTAAAGCGTGTCTTTTGAAGCACTGAGACTTGGAGTCTGTAAAAAAGGAATAAAAAAAGATCAGGGTCACACAGAAGTCTGCATTTGATGTTCTTTTATGACATTAAATTTCACAACAGGAGCAAAAATGACTTTTGAAAACTAATACACAAAATACATTATTTACAGTGTTGCTCACAACGACCACTACCATCACCAAAACATTAAAGATCCCTGCCAGACATGTTTTAAGACATTAGAAATACTCTGCTTTTAGGAATGATTTAACTCCTTAATATTCATTGAAAAATCCAGAATCTACACATTTCAAGAAGTTGAACTACTTGACACAAGATGTTTCCTACTTCACTGAAAGGTTTCATGTTTCACCTTTGTGTAAGTTGCATATTGAAACACGATTGGCTTTCAAACTAGTTGTGATGTAACAAAATCATGCTCGTATTTACGTCTCTTAAATTCAGATTTAAGAAAAAACACACAATGAACAAATTAAAAATTAACACATTTCTATAGATATCACAATAATTTAGTTATAGTTGAGGTTTTTTTGGCCACCATAATCGTGTAGTGAAAATCTGATCTGACAGCACTAGCTCATACCATCCGTGTCTTTGGCCAAATGTCCAGGCTGGCCTGCCTGTATGGAGCACTGATGCAGAATTTTCTCAGATCAAAGTTTCCACTCCATTGAACTTCAGTGGGGAGTCCATTGCTACTGGTTGTGCTCTCAGTTTGAGACTTTTAATGAATCCACATCAGTGACTCAGGCAACAGACCGTGAGAGAGTTCAGTGCAGGACAGAACTTCAGCTTCGTTTTGAGGGCTTTGTGTGCTCAAATGAGAGTTGTTACCTGCTCCATCCTGCAGGGCGGGGCAGGTGGGCCTGTCTCTGACTGGCAAGGTGTAGACCTCAGGGAGGGAGGGACATGACGACAGGCTGTCCTCCTGGATGGGACTGGAGCCTCCAGAGCACTCCTCCCCGTCTGCATTGTCAAACTCCTGGTTGAGGCACAACAGCACAGAAAAATACTGGTATGATTAAACATATAAAATACGCCGTGTGTCACTTAATAATACGTTTGGATTGAGCAGGGCAGACATTGAGAAAGCAGCCACTCGGAACTAATGAAACCCTGTCTGCCAGCTCAACAACACTGTCAGGTCAGAAGATGGAGGCTTAGTCAAGATTAGACTGGGAGATGATTATTGACCATTTCTACTTCATTAAGTTAGAATTATTGATTCCTGTTTCCATTTTCAAACCAAATCCTCCTACAGTTTATCAAGTCAAGCTTAAAGAAGAAAGAAAAACATGCCGGCATGCACAAAAGGTGTGACATAAAAAATAAAGCAGAAAAGGGTGAATAGATCTCTTACATGTTGAAGACTTACATTGAACCCCACTCCTCTCTTACAGCACAGGCAGGTCAGGAGCAGCAGGACAAAAGAGACGAGCCCCGAGCAAGAGATGAGGATGACGACGTAGGGTGGAGGAGAGAGGGATGCAGCCCTGGTCTGAGTAACTGAGTGAAAGACAGGAAGGAAATACAAAGAAGGAAAGGATTTAACACAGAAATATAAGGGGCATGCTGTTAGGGTTGAGTCAGTGAGAAGGAAAGAGAGACTTCACTGAATCAGAAAAGTGTAAAATCGTGTTACACAGGTGTTTTGTTCAGAGGGAAACCATTGGAGCGTTTTCTTAGCGGCAGGTTTGGGGAAACAGTGGAGAACCCCAATGAACAGCTTGCATCAGGGATTTGAGGGGAAAAAAGCAGGAAAAAAACTAAGTTGAAGATAAAAAACGAATTGTCTGAATCAGTAAAAGAAAATAGAGACTGGAATTAAAGTTTGAAAGTGGGATAATATACCATTCCAGTAAGGATAAAAGCACGGGGGAAAGGGGAAATATCAGAAATGGCATTCCACTCAGGAAACACAGTTAAGAAGCAGGGGAGGGGTGGCTGGTTGTCATTTAGGTAAAAAAGGAGCGCTAATTGGGAAGGGTTGGAAACTGGAAAAGAATTACTCAAATCAGGAAGGTTTACTACTCAGGTGAGAGAGGGAGGGATCGGGACATTTTGATATTTGTACCTCAACGTAGTCGATTGTGGGAAGTGAACCATCTGTAGAAAAGAAAAGGGGCAGGGCAGGGTGGTTAAATACCCTTCAGGTATTCTTAAATACTGTAGCCCAAACACGTCAAACATTATATCACTTGGAGAGAGGAACAATGACACCTTGAAACAGTCAGAAGTTGTCCAACTCACAAACATTAATATTCAATCCATACCTCTTTTCTAATTCTGTGTGAACAAAGCAGCGTTTTAGACGTTATATTACATAACATTAGTAAGGTAGTTAGTAAGAATTTCGCCCCCTGTACTCTTCAAGCAAACATTTAAAGCTGTATTCACTGATATTAAAATAAATTACACACATTTTAAATAGTTGTTAACACTGCAAAAAAGCTATATTACAATCTCAAATAACTATAAGCATGTGAAATAATAAAATGTGTTAGTAAAAAAATGAATAATACAAATAATAAAATAACCCAGGGGGTTACATAAACAATGATAATGAAACCATACCTTGAAATGTATATGACTTAGCTTATGTTTTATAAATCACTCTGTGATGTCTTAAAATATCCCAATTTCATTCTGTGTCCCTCATACAAATCCAAAAATACATTCATTCACAAGGTCATGGTATTGTAAACACTGCATACATAAATTTCCAAGTATATTTAATAATTAACCAACATAATAAATATTGTAAAAAGAGGATCAGCACTCCACTAAAAACACAAGTGATGTTTGCTTTATTTGCAAGATAAATATGCAGGCCTCGTTTCAAGTAACACTTTTAGCACCTCTTGTTTTCCTGTCTTTTCCTTGTTTACAAAAAAGTTGCAACACAGACTGAACAGGATTTTACTTGTTCCACAGATCCTGCGCAAAGGTAAGTAAAGATGTGTCCGGCATATAAAACCACGTTAGTATCAAAGTGAAGGCTGGTGAATGGTCCAATCTGTTGCTAATTAAAATAAATGTGGTACTCTGGATTCCAATAGATTGTAGAAAATGTGCTTTATATGAGATTAAGCCCATGAAATACAGCTAATTGATGATCATTGCACCTGCAAAACAGGGCAAAACAGGAAACTAAATTTCCCTTTTGGGCAGTGTGGTCCCGTAAACATGCACCACAAACATAAGTGGTGGCTCCAATCCTGATGCACAATTCCTGTGCAGTGCTATTCTTTCATCTTTCCCTAGACAGATGTCCAGACAGACACTGCATATAAATAGGAACCTAACACGCGGGGCCTTTTCCAGCAGCCCCGGTGCCAGCAGCTCTTATCAATACAATACACCACAATACAATGAGTGCACACATTACGCAAACACAACACACTGCCAGATCTTGGGGGAAAAGGCATATTCAGATTGAGAAAATAAAGATACCAGCAGTGGTTAACAGGCTAAATAATCTCCAGTGCCAAGCGGAGGTTATTTATAGACTAAATATATCGCACTGACCGACGGTTTTGGCCTGCTATTCATACAGAATATACTGTTTTTAAATACCATCGATGTGAGGCCCGAAATCGAAACACCCCCCCCCCCCCCCTAATATTTTCATCACTGCATGCAAATATGGTACCCTACCCATCACCAAATCAGGCTCGCTCCTGTTTTGATTAAGTCAGCCACGTACTGCAATAATAATTTGCATTATGTCTCAGTCAGACTGGCTGATAATACAGTACTCCCCCCCCCCCCCCAATGAAGAGAGGCCTTTTCATAACTGACTACATCCCCCTCTCTGCTCCTTTCTCCAGCATCACTGACAGGGTTTCAAACCCCCTCCTCCTCCTCCTCCTCTCCTCCGACTCCGCTCACCTTCCCTCTGCGGGGCTCCGAGGGCTCTCTCCGGGTTAAAGTACGACATGATCCCCGCCAGCGCTACCATCACCCAGCAGTGTGGCCGCATCGTCGCCGCGTCCGGAGCAACAACAACACCATCCGAGCGACGCTGCCGGCTGTCGGTGTCGGTGTCCTCCTCTCTCCCGTCACCCCCGCCACGGTCTGTACCGTCTCCGGGCTCACGCTGTCTGTGTCTCCCCCCCTTCTCGTTTCTCCTAATAATAAAGAGCGTCTCCTTGCCTTCCTTGTTGTGCTCTCCCCCCTCCTCCTCCTCGTCTCTCTCCTCCTCCCCCCTGCTCTAATCCGCAATTAAACACGGTGTGCGAGGTGCTCTATTGTGCATCCTCAATCCACGTTCCTGCTCTGCTGAAAACAACCACCCGCTATTTCTCCCGTTACATATATACACCTTTATATAAATATTTCTTTCTCCCCCTCTCTCTCAGTGTTGGCTGTGTTTTTCTCCTCCGCCAGCCTACGTCAGACACACACGGCGCGCATTGTCATGGTCCAGCTTGATCATCATAACCAGAGAAAGAAAGAAATCTGTGATAATATTCCCACAGGGAGGTAATGGTGTGTACGTGGTGCTCAGTAGTGGGTTTATATTGATCTCATATTGAATTTTTAATCTTTTAAATATCACTTCAGAATTCATTTGAGGACCTCGGGGTGAGATGCGATTGTACTACTATTAAATAATAATAATAATAATTTAAAAGAAATAGGTGTTAATTGACCACGCCCACAAAGAATGCAAGCTGTTTTATTATTTCTTTTTCTTTTTTAAGATTTTTATTTGCAGTTGCACACACCTAAGACTGCATGAAATTCAGATAGTGGAAAAATAAGAAACGTCGGGAGAGGTCATGAATCCATGGGCTCAACGGACCTCCCCTCAATTTAAGGACACAACTAAACAATAATGTAAGAAAAAGTACAAAGAAAAAGAAGAAAACAATCAGTGAAGTGAAGAGAAAAACTAAATAAACACTTCCTGTGTGCATGTTATTGAAAAGTATTTCATATGATGTGGTGTAAATGTTCATAACAATATATTAAAGATATACACCAAAAACAAATAGTGGAAAAAAGATATGTCATGAGTAATACTAATTACACCTAACCACATCAATGCTGTCTAATGCTACAATCCTGCAATAACTAATACCTTCATGGAGGTTATAATGTTTCCTTTTTGTTGATACAATACAATTAATCAGCACAAAAAACTAAAGTTAAACCAACAACTCATGTAGTATTTATTTCAGGCTGAGTGTATTATTTTTACAAGTAAAGAAAGTTAATGTCAATCTGTTGTGTTGCTCATTGATGTGCAATGGGTCTTTTTTTAACAGCAGACATTTTAAATGGTCATGGTAGAAAGATTGCACATGCGTTATTAATAACATTTATAATGGCTTCGTTCTGTTGACGTATCCCAGTAAATCATGACAGCGAGCCGGCATGAACAACACCAGGACCCTGAAACTGAGGCAGCTAAATGTAATTCAGCCATCGTTGATATTATTTATTCTACCATGTCAAAATGTCTTCTGTGAAAAAGGTTATATAGCTTTTAAAAAATAAAATGCAAAAACATTTCGATTGACATGATGATCAGACCAGTCATCTGAAATAAGGGACGTTTTTACTTTCACAAATACAACAAAGTAACCTAAACAACCTCATCAGCATTAATTTTTTACAGCAGGCAGGTACTGTATGATCTCACTTAGAGCAGAAATAGAAAGTATTTTTTATAATTGATTTATCTTCTCAATTAATAGATAAATCATTTGAGCTATACAACGGCTGAAAACAGTGAAACATGCCCATTATCATCTTCAAATTGTTTGTTTTATCTGACCAACAGTTAAAACCCCAAATGTATTTAGCTTAAAGTAATACATGACAATGGTTGTTAATTCAGCTTAAATAATGAGTAAAAATATAAGAAAATCAACTAAATGATTAATCGACTAATTGTTTCAGCTCTACTCTCCAGCGTCACTTCTTTACTGAAAGACTTGTTCATTGAGTGTGTGCAGATATTCGATCCTCTTATAGTAATAGTATAAACGATTCTAACAGTTGTTCACTGCATGTTTTCTTTGCCGAGAGCCCGAGCTTCAAGCCCCCTGTGATGGCAGCCATCTGCCCTGCTGACGAGATCGTGAGCGAAACGCTGCAGGGGAGAAAAGTAACTGTAACTGAACCTGACCTCGGATTTTCTGGGTGAAATAAAAGAAATAAAAAGAGGCCTACAAACTGCCTCTTCATTAACTTACTGAAAATAACATGACCATGTTACAAGTCTTTAAGGACAATGAACAAAGAATCCAAAAAAACGGAGAAAATTCTTGATAAATTAAAGTAAATGGGGGCTGCGTGTATCAGCAATGCATTTTCGCTAAAACACTACCATTTAATACACTTCCGTCTTAACAGTACTCTCAACGAAAGAGTCGCGCACCTGTTTATGTGGAAGTGTATTAAATTAGTAGGGTTTAAGCAGAAATGCATGTTTGGGAAGTAGTGAGCATATGACTGGATAAATAAGAAACAAACTGCACGAGCTGTGTGAGATTTTGTAAACAAATGTTTTTATATGGTTTTGCTGGTATTAAAGGCGCCCCCCCCCCCTCCCCAATTGGTGAGTAATTGATATTCAAATGATCATTTTGGGGGCGTGACGTATTCCTTTCATGTGGCTCTAAAACGACTTTGTCACACTTTCCCTGTTTACTTATTTACTCCTGACTTTTTTACATTTGCTTCACACTGTTATTTGTCCACTAACCATCCATCACAGATCACAGTCCTATAAAGATAGTTCATGATTTTAATATTTCCTCTCTCCAGCTGTCTCGATCCCGCCTTTGACGCTTTCTGGCGAGTTCTGGGAAGTATGCGCTGTTGTACGGCTTCTCCCTCTCAGTCGTCTCCGTCCCTGGCTCCTTCCTTTTGCCGTTCCTCTGGTCGAGAAGGGCCTGGGTTCTCCTCCTTTCCTCAGTCTCCCTCTGTAAGCGCTCAGCGCGTAACCTTTCTATGGAGCTGGAAAGGACAGGAAAGACAGATTTTTAATACCACTGCATAAGGATATTTACAACATCATCAAGTTTTATTAATATCATGACATTCACACCCCCCCCCCCCAACACCTTAATTATCAGTAAAACTGTTATTACAATAACTGTCTCCCTGGACAGAGCCAGGCCAGCCATTTCCCCTTGTTTCCAGTCTTTATGCTAAGCTAACTGGCTGCTAGTTATAGCTACATATTTAGCGTACAGACGTAATAGTGGTATTAATCTTCCCATCGCACTCAGCAAGAAAGCGGAAAACTAATTCCCAAAATGTTAAACTATCCCTGTAAAACTGGAGCACACCATGTCTAAATATTCTGAGTTACTGGGCTGAAATCAAGCTACTAAACGATCTCATATCAGATGCTTCAAGAGTTACTATTAGTTCGAATCATAATAATATAAGTGACAAGAGAAATGTACTTTCTTACCTCTCTCCACTGCTCCTCCTTTCCCCTTTGTCTCTCTTTTCCTTTTTCTTGCCGTAGTTGTATTTTCTGTCCTTTACAGCGAGTGCTTTCTTCATATCTTTCAATGGGTCTAAACTATCTTTCGTTCTGCGATCTCTCTTCTCTCTCTCTTCTTCACTTACTCCCTTCCTCTTTTCTTTCTTCTCTTCTTTTTCTTTCTTCACTTCTTTTTCTCTATCTTCTTCTTTTTCTTTGCCGGTTTTCATGTACCACGGAGTGACTTCAGACCCTGGTTGGGGTCCCAGAGACACCAGCAAGCCGATGGCTCGTTCCTGCTTCTCCTGTAAAAAACAAAACAAGGAAAACCAGCAGTAATTAAAATGTGTTGCGAGATGAAATAGTACAATTATTCACTTTTCCTTTAGCTAATCACTTCTCTGAGATTATAAAACTGGATCACTTATATCTCCTTATATTTCAACAATTTGGTGTGAAATAGCAGATTTGTGTCTCCCGTGGTTTTATTTATGTAACTCCCTGTCTGCATTAAATTATCCCCACTCTCACACTCCATCTGTTTACACTGCTTGTATGCATAATGTGGCTGGGCTGCATCCAGAATATATATTGACCATAACAAGAGACTGACTGCTTCCATTGGTTTTAAATATCTGATTCAATATGCAGGAACATCTTGACATGACTGGATGATTAACGTTGTACAGACACAAGTGTAACTGTTGCCCAAACATTTAAAATGACAAGCACACGGTTTATTTAAAATGTTATGGTCACAACAACTTTGTTCCCTGCGGTATAATAATACCCATTTCAAAAGACAAATCCAGCACAAGATCAATTTGTGTTTGACCTTTCATATCAGACAGTTGCCTTCTCATGATAGTTCATAAAAAAGCTTCATGTGAAAAGGTAGTTTCACACTAAACAAGCTTTTCAAGTCATTGCCATATATAGTGATAATTACAAATCTGATGATATAATAGAAATTACCATCAAAGCAGTTTATTTTGGTTAATATTCAGTTAATATTATGGCGATTTTACCCAATGACGTCAAAGTAAACTGTAAACTGCCTACCCCACTATTGAAGGTTAATGCTTGACCTTGAAAATAGCAGTTTTCACAATTAATTGTTATCACAAGATCAACTTCCTGGAGTCGTCAGCCACATGTTGTGGACTCGGATGGAGTTGATCAATCGGATCGATGGTTTAATTGTCATCACAACTGTAATAACGGTAAATGTTTTTCTATTTAAGCATCTTTGTGACTGAGACGTGTGAGTGACAGAAGAAGTAGTATTATCACCGTTTCAGCTTTCTTGTCTTTGAGATACTCCTCATTCCCCTTCTTCTCTGACGACTCCTCCAGGGGAAAAAGATTAAGATGCTCCAGGATTCCACTTCCTCCACTTCGTTCATCAACAACTTCATCGTCCCTCTTTTCTCCTGCTGACGCGAGAGCAGCTCGGGATTTCCCTCTCAGATACTCTGTACGAGCCTGTGGAGAGGAAGAGTCGTTATTTAACATCCAAACTATAAAATATAAAGAACAATAAAGGCCTCTTTATAACGCATCCTTTCATAGGTATTCCACGGGCTGGCATAAGTCTCCTTCTGCTTCAGTCTTGTTTTAGATTTACAGCACCTAAAGCTTTATTGTTTGTGGTATTTTACAAAGATATTTTACAAATTCTGCAGCAAAAGAGTATTACGATGACACCATTGGAAATAAAAGCATGACATAAAGACTAAATTCACTACAAGCTTGGAACTGATTAGTCCTTTAAAGATCATTTTATAAATATTACCAATGGTAGGATTGAAGAACAGAAACAAATATTACAGTAAGGACATTTCCCATAGGTGTAGAACTGGATTAAGAAATAGTGTGTCATATAATTCACATAATCATCTGCATTCGTTATGTTTGATATTTATTTAGGTATTGAATATAAATGATTAGTCAATACATAAAAGGGTTGATCTGCAACTATTTTAATAGTTGACTTATTATTGCTGTTTCAGCTTCTCAAAGTGAATATTTGCTGCTTTTCTTGTTGAATATCTTTAAAGTTATGACTGTTGGTCAGGCAAAACAAGCTGCCACCTTGCATGATTTTCTTTTACATTTCGTAGAATAAATGTTAGTTTAATTAATCACGACTGCATAAAATGTATTTTTTTACATTTATGAATGACTTATTTGAAGTTTAAAGGGGGTTAAGTGAATCGAAATTCTGGAAATAGCAGAACCGCAGACATTTGACTTACAATGTAGTATGGATATCTTTTTTGATTTGATTTGATTTGATTTGATTTGATCTTAATTTGAGTAAACATGTGTGAATAATAATGACACAAAAGGGTTTTGTGGTGTTGGAGGTGGACTCAGACTTTTGGACTAATTTGACAAAATGTAGGTCTGCAAAGTAAACAACTACTCATCACTGTAGCCTCAGCATCATCATGCCGAAAAGTAACAACACCGGGGTCACCTCTTGCTCAGCACGCTCCACGCGACGGGTGGCCTCGCGCTCCTCCTCTGCTGCTTGGGCCTCGTCCTTCCGCACGCGAGCGACGTTGTCTTTGTTGCGAACATGCCAGCTCTTCTTCGGGAGAATGTTCATTGTTGCATTAGTGACTGTTGTGACTGTACGTTAGCTAGCTAGCTGAGCTAGCTCCGACTGAAGTGGGAATAAGCACGGCCAAAACACTCAATGTGTTCATAAACCCGTTACGTTTGTAGCTACATGAAGTGAGGAAATAAGTAGGGCTGGAAATGTGTTATTTATGAAGTCAGAAAAAAGAAAATAGATGTAGTCGTGTCGTAAATCTCAGCTTGCTTCTCTTTTTGCAACTAAGCTAACGCTAGCCAAGGTATGCTACTTTTTCATGTGACGTTACCCTTTAACTTTAACGACACAACTTCGAGAAGAGACATTTAACTCACAAACTCATCGTTTCAACAATTCAACATCAACAGACAGGACAGCAATACTGTCACTAACTTGCAGGGAGAAGAGTTTATCTTGCTAGCTGGCTGCTGTAGCCCACAGGAACAAGTAGACACAAACAGGAAGTAAACATTACTACCTTTTGCAACACCACACATTTGACACTAGAGGGGGCTATAATCCTCTCATTTTATTATGTAAAAAGAAAAAGACATACAGTTTATCTATTTGCATGGACAAAACATAACAAACGCACTCTTTACATGGCATTAATACATGGCTTTATGTAATGTAATCATACACAGCTAACTTAGGTTATTGTCACTTTACTTTGTTATTTACTTCACTTTGTATACTTTATTGTTTTACAAACTGTTTTCATCTTTTTATATATATTAATACTTCTTACTATGCATATACATATATTACATTCCTGTTAATTAATTTCCAATACTGTCTACCAAAAAATTATATTACTTTATTTTATCTTTTATTTATCATTTAGCCATATATTTTATCTTACACTATTTTATGTTGGATTCTCATTTAGCTTTTACTTGCAGGATTTTCTTTTTAATGTATAGATTATATTATATATTATGTATAGAAGAATTGTTGGAGGGAACCTGAAACCTAAGATTTTCATTGCCAAAGACTGCCTCTCTGTAATTGTTGTGTATATGATAAAGAACCTGAACTTGATCTAACAATGACCAGGTGTTCATGTTCCTATAAAACTGATCTCTGTGTGATCCATCAAAGAACCACAACATCTGAAATTCAACAATCTTGTTGCAGGATTGTCTGCTAAACCCCAGCCAGCATTTTAGGACTTTAAACATATTTGTTTATATATATATATATATATATATATATATATATATATATATATATATATATATATATATATATATATATATATATATATATATATATATATGTATATACATATATATATATATATATATATATATATATATATATATATATATATATATATATATGTATATACATATAGCTATATACATATATAAATGTATAAACATATATATATATAATTACATTTAAATACAATTAAAAAACACATACATGCAACGTACATACAATTTTGTGGAATACTAATAATTAATCCATATATAGTGGATGTTGAAAATAATGAGAATTATATGTATATATATATATATATATATATATATATATATATGTATATATATATATATATATATATATATATATATATATATGTATATGATGTGAATGAGAATTATACAACTAGTATTAAGTGCCTCCTACTATTCAGTCTGTCATCTACATGCTAATAAATGCTACTGCATATTCTTTATAATTATTCTTTATCTTTTTAAAGTCAATGTTAAGGGGCAAATGATTCCAGTGTGTCATGGCTCTGTAACTGACCGTTTCTTTCAACGTGCATATAAAAGGTACATACAGTCCTTTAAGATGCCTTATCATGTTATCTCGTGTTTAGAAGGTTGTTAAACCTAAACATGGTCGCTCTGCTATGTTCAGTTATGTGCTCCTGCAGTATGTCTTAGTATCTGATGTCGTTGACTCAGACTCTCTATCTGCTTCACCAAGAACTGCTTGTCCCGGCCCTCCTGTAAGCCAAAGACCCACTATTGCATTAGTGAGTATTAGGAAATCACATAAGCCAACATACATATGGTCAAAGTTCAAAACCATGTAAGTCTTTGCTTTACATCACACCATACAGGTAAATGCCAACAACTTACCAGTTTAAGCTGACGTCTTAGCAGGGCAACACTTTTCCCATAAACAGAGGCTAAGGCTATGAAATAGCACATCACCACACTGCCAGGGAGAAAGGAGCCGTGATTAAACATCTTGAAATAGACAGTGAAGGTCAATATAATATGAAGGTAAAATACAGGCTGCAATCTGTATCTGGGTTAAGAACAGTACCGTATATGCAAGGATAATAATCATGTTGACTCACCAAGATAATGCAAACAGAGGGATGGAGAATGACTGGGATCCAATGAAGAAGAGGAACTCCTGTGTCGTGTGAGAGAGGTTGTAGAAAGACATTGGAACAATCGACCACATGCTGGAGAAGAAACGGAAAGGACCGCAACCCATAGAAGGACGGATCCTGGGAAAGAGGGAAACACTTCGACAATGTAATATGACTAACAACATTTTTATACAATGTTTTTAGCAGTGCCATGACCAAAACTAATCCTGCTAGTCCTCTTGCAACGCTTTACCACTTTATTGTTATTTTACAATTGTTGTTTGTCACTGCCAGTGTTAGACTAAAACACGGTTTGAGATTGCTTTTAGCTTTGAAAGGCGCTTTATAAATACAATTTATTATTATTAATTAATAATATTAATAATATAATAATAATAATAATGGATAATAACTAATATCAATATTAATTAATATTTATATTTTATTTATATACATATTTTCTCTCTTTTAGGTGAAGTTTCTTAGATGAGCCCGTATAGTAGATTTCTACCTCGCCTGAACATGTATTTTTATTTACTTTTTCTCTGTTTGACCTGTCCTTTTTTTTAAAAGTACAAATAAAACATGAAACATAAAATCAGTACTCACTGTGCAAGACTGTAAATCATGACAACTGTGGCCAGGCCCCAGCCAAACAGGAAGTACCACCAGGAAAAAGAAGGTGGAGGTGGAGGAGCGAAACGTCTTCAGTGCTGGTCGACAATTATAGAAGAGTGTGATCTGAGGAGGAAAAAAGAAACGTAGACAGGGTTAGGGACAAAACCTAAACAAAGGCCAACAAAAAGGCATTATGTGAAATGTTCAAGTCAAGTTCTTTATCATCATATGCACAACAATCAGCAGTCGTTGGCAATTAAAATCTTCTCAGATCTCAGGCTCCTTCCAACAATGCTCATTAAATATGTATGCAAAAAGAAGAAAACCATGCAAGTAAAAGCAAAATGAGAATCTAAAACATAAAATAGTGCAAGTTAAAATATAGGGCTAAATGTAAACATAGAATAAAGTAATATACATTTGTGGTAGACAGGTAGACATGTATATGCATCAAAGGACGTAATAAATATATATACAGAGATATATAACAGAGTATATAGAGGTAAAGTGACAGTATAATAAATGTTGGCTATGTTAAAGCAACATCTTCACCTTCTTAAAGTAGAAGAGGAGGATGAACTTGATGGTGTTGATGAGCGGCAGCAGAGGGCAAAAAAGAGCTCCTGTCCAAACCACAGTCTGACCATACACCAGTGCAAGCACGTTGGCGGCAACCACAAACTCCTGCCGACCCACCCACTGAGCCAGCTTATTGGACCAGTTGTCCACCACCATCCTGACACACACACACACAAACACACACACACACACACACACACACACACACACACACACACACACACACACACACACACACACACACACACACACACAGAGAGCTGAATGTCATACTATGATTTGATCACATTCATTTGCACAATTTCCATCTTACTTAAAACACACATTCACACAGGGATTTGTACCTGCGTGGAAACTCCACCAGGACGAGCACAGCGATGTTGATGAGGAGGTCGAACAGGGTCAGTTTGTACATCTCCTGTCCTACACGTGTTTCCCAGCACTACATGTTGACATAAACATGAACAAAAATGAACCTGTCTTACAATATTTAAATGTTGAAAATAATATAAAATAATCTTCTTTGGTGTTTTTTCCTAAATTAGGACTGTGTCGCTCAAAGTAGCCCCATTATTTCATAATTATAGCACGGTACACACAAGCTGTAATTATACTCCATCTCATAAATTATACACATTATATATGCATTTTACTTAAAAGAGTGTCAGCAAATGAGACAGTCAAAGACTTTCATCGATGATTACCATCATGGTTTAGGGAAAGAATGAGGATGCTTTTTCATGTCAATTATGACTTTGTTAAATAGCAACAGATTCAAAATGTATTTCAGGCAGAATCATTTCATATTCCCTCCTCATTCTGGTGAATCACAGGTGTTTGGCAAAACAAAACTACCGTCAATCTGTTTGTTTCTCTTTCTAATTCGCATTCTTGCAGTTATCGACTTTCTTCTGTTCTCTGTCTCTGCAATGATGCAAAAGCAAACTGCAAACAGATTTCTTTGCTCATGTAAACACTGTAAATAACTGGGAAGTTAGATTGGAAAAAAACACGAATATTTGTATTGTATTTGTTGTCACAATCTCTCTATGTTGTTCTTCAGCTGTTGTCTAACAGCTTGGATATTCCTTCGATCCTGTTTGTGAAGAAGAAGCATATTCAAAAATAATTCACATGCACTCAAGAAGTATAATTACCGGGTAGACTTTATGGTTGTATTGGCACAGTTTACATTCTTCACTATTTGTGGCCCCGTCGCAGGTGATCTGACGCCACAGCGTGAAGAGGAGAACACCCAGACTCACCAGACGAAGGAACACTGATCTTTACATGGGACAGAAAAGATTCATCATTACATCAGAAATCAGAAACTTTATGAATCAGCTCACAGTAATAACATATTAAGGCTGACCGACCACATTGTGTCTGAACTAAACCAAGTTCTGAACAGTGAGTATGAATTGTTACCATCAAGTCAAAGATAGAGGTTTCCACAGTTTACTGAAGTAAGACTAAAGTACAGTGAATCCTAAAATGTAATATGGAGTTTAATATCCCAAATCAAATGTACGTTGGATGAGCTTGAAAATGTTGTCTGTGGTGATTGTAATGTTATGTTAAACGTTGTGATACTTGTACTAAATGTCTTCGGTTTAGAGATTGAACACAAATTTTGTTTATTTAGTTTAAAATGATGTTATAGAGTAACTACAGTATACACACCCTGGAGTACACTTCTACATCCCTGCACTACATTTATGCGACAGCTATAGTTACTTGTTATTTTCAAAGGTAAATTTATAAAATATAATACAAAATGTTGGTAGACGTTTCTCCTCTAAACCTTTCAGATGGTTTCATTTAAATAAGTGTTTGAGGCCAAAAGACGTAAAAAAAAATGTATTTCTTTGAAGAACTTTATTTCTGTATTCCTTCATCTCCCATTAATACTTTTATTACCCCTAATGTTTAGTGTCTCTGGACTAAACTACCTTTATGTAGTTCAAACTCCGCCACAACCAGCCAGAACAGTCAAATGTTACTTCTGATTTTTTAGGTACATTTCCTGATAAAACACCACTTTTTGTAGCAGGTTTGGTAAAATCTTAAAATTCTTATTTTTTTCTCATTTAAATTGTTCAAACCCTTTTGACCGGTGCGTTGAGGAAGGTGCAATCTTGAAAACGGGTAATTATGCTATTTATTTATGCCATTTTACATGGGGTAGATATTTTTAATGTATGTATTCCTTCCACTGGACTTGTCAACAGAATGGATGTAAAAAGTGTTAACAATGTTACAAAAGGTTCATGATGAATCAGTATGTTTGACCATACATTTACTGTTTTACCTTTGGAGAGGTTATATGAATGTTACTAAAGATATATTGGTATCATTATGTTGTATTTATTTATATGTAACAAGTGTTGTGATGCGGTCTGTATATCTGATAGAGGTTGTACAGCCCAAAATGTTTAAATAAATATTTGTTCATCATCATTTCCAAATAGAATCAACTAAATGCAAATGCTCTGAGCTAATCCCTCTCACAGAAACGGCAGTGCAAACCTTAACAGTGCCACTATGACAGTGGTGCTGGGGGCGTATCGCTCTACCAGCGCGATCTGGTCACACAGCAGCGGCACCACAAAGTTTCCGGCGGTGATGGCGATGGAAGGTAGATACTCAAAAAACAAACCCAGGATCCCTTTCTGCTCACTCTTCAACTGTTTGCCACAGAAGGAAACCAAAAGGTCACCAAAGACTTTCAGACCCAAGAAAATGAACATCATCACTCTCCTCTTGTACATCATTTACCTGGCTGAATTCGGTGGCCGCGAAGATGCCGTAGAACGCTGCTATGATGAGCCCAAATGAAACAAGACACATAAAAACACGTAGAAAGTATAAAACTACTTTTTGAGCCATACTCAGAGCGGCCGCCCTTTTCTTTATGCTCTCCTCCTCCAGATCCACCTGAGAGACAGAGAGAGAGGGTGAGGGGTCGTCTGAAAGCATGCGGTGAATGATTATGCAAAAACATTGCTGCAGGAGAGAACATCACATTTCTCCAACCCGCTAAGTGGGACAGATCCCCTCTGACCTGCAGCCGGTAGTGGATGTTCTTCTGCTTCAGTTTGGTAGCTCCGTCTCCCAGGCAACCGTAGTCCCAGCTGGTGAACACGATCATGCTGTATTCGCCCACAGTGCTGCCTCCCGTTGCCACGACAACTCGAGCTGCAGTCCCCATCCTGCGTGCACATGCACAAGCATCCAGTCAGGGAAAAGGAACAAGATGCAGCAGGTCAAGGTGACTGAACTCAAGCTTTTAAATGTCATTCTGTTTATTTCACTTATTGACCTGAACCCTCACTGACACGGCTGAACACACTCACACATGTGTCAGGGGCCCCCTCTAGCTTTCACCTGCAAGATGTCACTAAAAATAGATGCATAACAACCAGGAAGAGACACAACACAACCACAAAAAGTACTCAAAATGATGACAAAAAGAGACACAAAAAGACCACAAAGAGAAGCAAAACAGCTGCAAAGAGACTCAAAATAAGAACAAAGAGACACAAAATGAGTAGAAAGAGATACAAAAAGACCACAAAGAGAAGCAAAACAGCTGCAAAGAGACTCAAAATAAGAACAAAGAGACACAAAATGAGTAGAAAGAGATACAAAAAGACTACAAAGATAAGCAAAACAGCTGCAAAGTGACATCAAAGAGACATACAACAACTACAAACAGACTCAAAATAACTACAAAGTGACACAAAACAACATAATACACTATGAAGTCTATGTTTTGCTTCTATATACAGTAGGAGAGGTGGTGGGGCCTTCTGCATGTCTGTGCTCAGGGGCCCATTGTTTCACCTCTGCACATGCACACACACAAACACACATACAGATATACACAGGCTGCATCTTGATGATCAATACTGAACCTGTTTGTTAATGGACTGACCGTGCTATGATACAAATAAGACAGAAGATGAAGTAGAAGACGGCGGTGAAGAGGTAGGCCAGCGGGATGTTGTAGGAGAATTTACTGTCCTCCACCATTGTGTTGTTGTAGTAGCCATAAAACAGGTACGAATACTCCATGAAACCCTGAGCAACGAGGAGAGGACAGTCACTGACGTACTGAATGTTCCCGGGATGTGCTTTAAATTAAATGTACTTTCATCAGCAGAGGATATAGTAGGAAGCAGAGCTGAGGTCATGTCCACTGTATTTTGGGTCATGAAAAATTGTGTGTGGAAATAGCCTGCTGGGATAATAACTCACTGACGTAATAGACTCTTCATTTGAAAAGTAGGCCTCAGCTCCATGATGTTCCACTTTTAACGATTAATCGATTATCAAACTAGTTGGCGATTATTTTTTCAAGCGATTAGTCGACTAATCGTTGCAGCTTTACACTTATGACCTGAGTATTCCTAAAGTCCTGGCTACGGTCTTGTGTAGGAGATTTAAAAAGCTGAAGGCGTAAAGAATAATATTCATGACAATAACATATTCTTCGCTGTACGTTCTGCACGTTTCATATCTTTGAAGGTCAATGTGATGCTACAGTTTCTCACCGTTCCAGAAAGTAAGTCAAGGAAGTAATTATAGAACAACACCAGGCCTTGAGGATTAGGCTCATAATCCATGCATTCCTCTGGACCTGGAAAACACAGCAGAAAGAAAGCTGTATGATCTCTGCATGCATTCTCGAGTATTTCTATAGCTTCCCATGAACATTTCTGAACATGTAGGTCATGTTGTCCTAATGTTTTAAGACTAACTTAAAGAGAAAGGAGTGAAAGCTGCAGTGGTGTCTATATGCAGACCTGCGGCTCACTTGCAGAAGAAGAGGATCTAATTCCCTAAACTGTCATCTAGATGAAGCTAGTTTCCTCACACGGCTTTAAAAAACAAAGGATTTTATCTGATAAATTGTGACACATTCTCTTGTGAAAATGACTGAGGGCAAAAATGATTTTTTAAAAACAAAACACTTTAAGGTTGAGCGGTTATGGCTGTGCATGATAAAATGTTATCTCTTCTATATTTTACAAGCTTACAGATGAACCTCAGGTAATTACATTTTTATTTCAATATAGTTTTGGGAATATATCTTCTGCTCATGCACTGGGGGGATGCAGCGGCTTGCACTTCTGTCTCTAATTTATAGCAGGACTCTGTTGCCTGGAAACTGTTGCATCAAACTGTGAGAAAGCTTCCGGTCGATATTAGAAAGAATTGTGCTAAAACGTCAGGAAATGAAGAGCCATGAAAACACATTAACCACTGCCACGTGACACCCGCCAAAGTAAAAGCAAAATGAAATGCTGTGATGCTGCACAATCAATCATTACCCGTGCTGTTAACAACGCTGGCCTCGACAGATCTGAAGACGATGCTCGGGATGAGGACAAATCCAGCAATCAGTAAAAAGGAAACAAAATTGAGCACCACCAAGAACCTCAGGAACAGGAAGAAAGACTGGACACCACCTCCGAAGTTCCCTGTGGGGGCAAAAGGTCATGATTTCATTAAAAATGCAAAGAGGGGGGATATATATATATATATATATATATGTCATTATCTGTACTGACTGATCTCAAATGTTACTAGATTATTAGAGATGAAGGTTTTTACACACAATTATAAAGTCTGTAATTTAATATGCCTTTAGTAACGGTGGATAGATTTTGGAAAGCACAATTAATGTGAAGTCTGTATAGAATATGCAGAATATAAGGCATACAATAAATAATAGACAACTACAAACAACATAATAGAGTTTAAAAAGAGACATTAAAAATGGATAATTATCAGATTTTATTCTGTTTAGATTATATATAAACATGTGCTATGGCCTTTTTTAGATTTTGTTTTATTTTACCCCCCCTCCACTTTTTATATTTATTTCTATATGCTCTTTATAACATTATTAATGTTATTATACCTTGTCTGTTGATATGTGTGTAGAGGCTTGTATGTACTGTATGGCATTAATATTAGACAATAAATAAATGCAAAAAGGGATTCAAACCAAACGTGTAAAATGAGTTAAACAATCTTCTCTCTCCATATGATGCGTAGAGTTAGTACACAGAATGTGTAACCCTGAAATTAGTGGTTAAAGGTTTACCTCCAATCTTTTGCAAAGTCTTGCTCCACAGGGAGAAGAAGGAGAGAACCCCTCTCCCACTTTCTTTGAGTTTGCGCAGAGTTTTGGTATTTTTCCGTTTCCAGGACTCCCTTCTGGAAACCACAGGAACCTGCATTTGCTGCACTTGCCTGTCGTGGACAGGTTTCACATAAATGGAGTAATTATTGTGTGATATAATGAATGGTAACAATTTATTTAATGGGTCCGTAATTTCCTAACAATTTCCAAGACATTTCCTTACAAAGAAATATGTAATTTGGTTGTAATTATAGGGAAACGAGAGACCGTGTTCAGCTGGAACATTTCTAATTAATTATTTCTAATTAATTATTTCTAATTGATTGCGGTGCATGACGTTTACTGTCACATTAGTATTCTCTGTAATAAGATGTGTACCATTTAAAATATAAAAGCCCCGATCCACTAAAAAACGTGTGTTGTTTATTGTTATTTCACTTGTTTGACCTTCGCTGTGCAGAATGATGTTTCTGCAAAGGGAAGAAAGGTTTCTCTGTGCTCACCTTAAATCTGAGTTTAAGACATGTATGTTGACAGACAGATTTTGTTACATCACAACTACTTTTGGCAGCAAATTGTGGTTCAATATGCAATTTACACAGATGTGGAATCTTAAAGCCTCGAGCACACTAAGTGCTCTAAGAACTAATCATGAGAATGGATTTAAACCTGTTATAACTGGTTATTGGCCACTAGGGGGCAGCTGAAACAAGTTGTGAACATTAAACTGACATCATTCATTTGTGCAAGTATTTCAGGCCCCCTGATTTATATAAGTGCAATATTTACTGTCTGTTTAGCTGTTTTTGGTCTCTGCTCCACGTTCACTAAGTGTGTCCGTCTGCTGTTTGGTGCTGAGCGGGTAGTGGACAGAGAGTTTCTCAAAACTGTCTCTGAAAACTACATTATAAGAGCAGTGAGCGTGAACCAGAACATTAAAGTTTGGGGCCGTAAAACCAAAACTGAACTGAAACTCGCTATAAAGAGCCACAAAAATCATTATAACAAGAGATTGTGCAGTAGCCTACGTTTGATAAACATTTTTCAGTCTGGCTCTTACAGAGGTTTTCTTTTATAAAATTAGCTTGAATTATTTACAATTCAACATTAGAAAGCTTTCACCTTAGATATAACAAAACAAAAGATAAGAATAAAGAGCGAGCTGTGAGATGCAATTAAATAAAAAGATATATATATATTATTATTATTATTATATTATTATATCTATATATATTATATCCATTTATCAGCCACTTCCAGAAGTATTTGTACCAGTTTCTTGATATATTATTATAAAAATATTGATTTTAGTTGTTGCATTTTTATTTGTTAAACATTTCTGGAGCGGATCTTTAACTAACTTTAAATACACTTCCAAACTTTCAGCAGTACCTCACAGCTCTTTTCACTGCCATGGGCAGAGCAGTGGCTCTGATGTCCCGAGGCGGTCCACTGTCACCCTCTTCATCCTCCTCTTCAGGGGTCGAGGTCGAGCTGCAGTCGAACTGAGGGTGATTCTGATTGGACACTCGAGACGAAACCCGTCGTAACCTTAGAGACTGCTGGTCACCGGGGTAACCATTCCCTTAGAGTGGTTTAGTGCCGAAAAACAGCAAGAAAGTGATCAAAGCACCATGTGTCCACACAAAGCATCAGATTAAAAGAGCATTTCTCATCAGCAGAGACATTCTTTAGATATTCAGTCTGTTCAGATATTTATTCAAGTGTTTAGTGTTTAAAATGAACAAAAAAATATGTAAGTAAATGTGATTAGAGGTAAACAATAAATAAAAAAGACACACCTTCAGTATAGTCATACACCTCTCTTAAGCCTGGACTCTGTGGTTCACTGGCCATTTCTCTGATGCAGTTTAACAGCTGTAAAGATGTTCCTCTGTAACCACATCTGAGACTTTCACAGCAACAGATCCAGAATAAAACAAGTGGTGAAGCAGCCCGCAATGAGGAAATGCCGCCTAACCAGAAACCCCTTCGCTGTTGTCTTCTCTCACGGACTTTACTCCCTTTGTAACACACAGGTACTTCCTTGTATGACTTAACCCATTATTCCCAAGCAGATGGTTACCATTTATTTACAATTCATTTACGGAGAACAGAAGCATACAGCAAGACAACAGGTTACTCTTATACCCTTATTAAACTAATTAGTGTTATTGAGGAGTTCAAAGAAGTGTCCTTGAGAGATTTTAGTGATTTTCAACCGTGGGCAGTGATGGGAAGAAATGAAATATATCCTACATGTGAACATAATAATTGAATTACATAATTTGTATTAATTCACTGGCCAAAATGTTTTTGTTTAATCAAAGGGGTGCAGTTCCTCTTAGCTCAAAGAAAGCACCGGGACACTGTTGTGACGTAACTAAGCAGGTGTGTTTGTGTTCACTTATGCGGGACAGTTATTGATTTCCCAGTTGGACAAAAGGAAAAATGTGATGTATGAAATCTTTTTTCTACATGATTTATCTTACTGACTTACACAAGGTAATTAAAAAAAGGTCACAGATGATATTAGTAAAGAAAGAAAAGACAAGAGAGTAGCGCTGATGAGGACATACTGATATGTATTCCACAAGTAACACTGTCACAGGGCAGGGAGTGTTACAGTTGGTGCAGTATGTGAAGCTAAAGAGACAAAAGGCAAAAGAAATAAATAGTCTGGAGGACTAGAAGTCACAATCATTACTGTGCAATAATACAAACAAAAACAAAGTTGGGTTTTGGCACAGAGAGGGTAAAGGCATCACACAAAAAACATTTGGAAAACAAATCATCTCGGTTTCACGTGGAGAACAAAACGTGCTCGTAGAAAACAGACGCAGTAGTTATCACACAGTTTGAGACGGGAACGAGTGGAAAAACTCTCAACGTGTTTTCCAACTGTTCACAGTTTAACGAGGTTAGGGCCGGGCGGTAATTCAATATCATCATTTATCAACTTTATTATCATAACATGTTATCGTTCTGGACGTTTCTGCCGTCAGAATAAATGTTTCAGGGCAAGCTCTAATTTTAAGCAACATGTGGTCACATTGAATACATGACATCGGGACAGCGTATTGCTTTGTATTCACTTTGTATTTAATTTGCATACATTTTTCATATTGTGACACATATAAATAAACGTTATGTTTTCAGTTCGGTTTGTTGATTTGTCAGCAGGATTACAGAAAAGCTACGGGCCCCTACATGACACTCTGTGAAAGGGTGTAGCAGGTGTACACGCGCCCCGATTGCCCTTCTAGTTAACGCTGTAGCAATATTTTAAACCATATCACCCAGCCCTAGCTGTGCTGTTATTCATGACGTTGGCTGCTTATAGTCATTATGTGAAACTTGCAACTTTTTGTATCAAATGTTTGGTCCCAACCCTGAATGGTCCACGATGGCAGTACAGACATGTTGGCAGTGAACGGACTGTTGCTATCTTACACATGACGCTCTTCGGACAGAGGTCAGTGCAGATGTTCCTGATGTGCTCACAGTTACAGGCAGAACAACAGTAAGGAAAAGACATGTTGTGAGTAAACCAAAGCACAGAAATCTTCAGCCCACATGAACATTACCATGCTGAACAAATTAATCTATAACATTTAATGTAATTAGGCAGCCATACAAATGTAATCTGGACTTTGCTTTGCTCCATTCAACCGATGATTAGTTTTACAGTACGTTTGGCATTGTACTTGTTCTGCAGTTAAGTATGACAAAAACATAATCTTATTTAGGCCAAGGGGCTGATTTAAGACGGCAAATAGAATCAGGATTATTTCTGTTCCGTTAAATATATATTTCTTAATTTAAGACAATGCTCACACACAAATGTGGACGCCATCATAATGTTTTTTCCCATTATTCAGTATAAACGTGCTGTAACATTATACTGAGTGCTGCTGGAAGGTTTTGTTGGTTATGGAAACTTAATTTAATCCCATTCAATCGCTTCTGTTAAATATTTATAAGACCATTATGAGGCTTAAGTTGGTTGTTGTTTGCATCGCCCTCCTGCCTGTCTTTAAAACAGCATCTTGACATTTCAACATCCTCATTTTACCCGGCAATACAGTTCAATTAAACGTGGAAAGGTATCGTGAAATAAAAACGCACAAGTGTACCGGCAGACGCTCAGATGAGGGGAGTGAACTAAATACATCCCAAAGCCAATCACACTACAAAAGTAACATTCATTGAGCTCAAACATCCCTCTCCCAGTGTTCACAGTACTTTAGATGTCGACATAAACGGAAAGTCGTTTGCCAGATTTTACTTGTCACACTTTTGTCTGATTTAATGCTTTTTTTTAATAACTTGTACATTTTCCCCACAAGAGGTTTTAAAGGACCCGTGTGACGTTTGTTGCTTGAAAGACGAGTGTTGGTGCGATGGATGTTTGAAATTCTAGTCTTGAAGTAACAACTCCTCATGTCCCCCCCTAAAAAAACTCCACCCAGTTCTTTTCTGTACCTCCATTCAGTCTGTTTTTTCTCCAGTTTTCACATTTTCTATCTTCTCTCCCTCTCTTTTCTCCTCCTTGTCCCCTCTCCTTCCTTCCCTTTTCCCTCCCTTCAGAGCCCTGCCGACTATAATACAGCAAACGGCGATGATGTGCATGCTGAAGTAGATGGACGTCCAGTAGTTGATGGTGTCGGAGGCCTTGAGCAGGACGAAGCCCATGCACATGTAGTCGTAGGCCCTCATCTTCAAGAACCAGTGAACCCAGTCGAAGATGTTCTGTCCAAAAGGACCCAGTTTAGCTCGGACAGACGCCTCCATGGCAGACTCGGCTGCGATGCACAGGGGGATGGTGAGGAAGGAGAGGTAGTAGCCGGCATGTAGTCCGTGCCAGTAGGCGCTGATGAACATGGTCCAGCCGGCCCTAAGATACAGACAAACAGGAGAGATGTTGACGTCATACGGACACACCACTCTGAGGGTTTGTGTCTTCTGTCATTTCAGATCATTCAGATTTAAAGTTATTTAAAGTGTGTAGTAGGACATGAAATAATCCCTACGTGTCCTCTTACTTTCAGGGAATACACATAGCAGAAATGGTATTAAATAAAACGAGACTTTAAGGATAAGTCTGGTGATATTCTTTATGTTTCTTTATATTGTTAATTAACAAGAAAAAAGAAAAAGAAAAACACCAACAATGATCCTACTAAGTATGTATGTTCTGTAGCCAAAGTCAGATATTGTTGCACAGGGCGACATGATCCCCCTGTGCAACAGTGTGTGGTTTTTTCGTTTTAATATTTGCATATTCAGTAAGATGAAGTTTTACAGATGAACTTATACATATTTGGTTCTGGTCCTCTCGTGGGATTTATTGACATTAACTAACAAATAAATGTTTTTAACATTTTACTTCTGTTATCTTAATTAAATAATGAAATCCTCAGTACTTTTCATTTGTCAAGTATTCAATTTACACAGGAGCATACAAGTATAGGCTTTCCCATGTAGTTATATGATATAGATTATTTATTTATTGAATTACCAGAAATCATGCTGTATTGTGATAAATATCGTAATCGAGATATAAAATTAGCAATATCGGCATAGAAGGTTGAAGGCATAAAACCCAAACACTCCACACAGGGATTTGTGGAGGAGTTTGTGGATTCATGCCTGTAAAATAAGCAGAAACTGCTGCATGCATAAAGCCTTACCTGAGAGCGTAGGCTTTGAAGGGGGCATTGGGGTAGATGTAGTGATGGAGCCACCACTGCACTGTCATGTTCCAGTAACGCATGCCATGCCGGACCTTCACACAGAAGTCAGTGTTGTAGCAATCGATGTTCTGGATGGTTTTGAAGTCATATTTCTCTTCAGCGGTGGGATCGGGACTGGCCATGAGGGAAAAAGTTACTTTCAACAACATAAATATGAACTCCATACAGGATGTTAGTGAGTACATACAACATACACACATATCGATGCATCCTCTTTCAATATACGCGCTGTTCCTGTGATGGTCTACCTGTAGTTGACGGTGGGTCCTCCTCCAGGTTTGGACAGCGCATTTTCTGGATAGCAGCCCAAACCTGCACTGATAAATCCAGCCTCAGCTCCGCACCACGCTGCATAGAAACGCATCCTAAACACGAAGAACACTGCTATCATGTAGAAAGCCCTGGTGATAGAGAGAGAAAAGTACATTAATCATCTCCGTCTTACCAAACAACTGCAGGGACATTCAACCCTAAATTACTACTTGGCCCTCCACAGCTCATTTAAACGTCATCACGGTTGTGTTTAGCTCACTGTGAATAGTAATCTATACTTTGTTTTCATTCATTTTTCTTATTTCATTTTCTTTCCTCAGACAAACAGCAGCCAGACTCCTGACAAGAGTTGAGACCAGTACACTGTCTCTTTAAATTAACTGCCTCCCAGGACAAATGGAAATATGCATTATGTTACTTAACACACTTAAAATGCTTGTTTTTAGCTGGACAAATGTATTTTCTTTTATATTAGTTGCATCAATTTCATTCAGTGTTTTCTTCTCTTAGCATTTAAATGCTTGTATTGTATGCAGTTGCTGAAATGATGCGATGATGATTAACTAATAAACCTACAACTCCTGTAACTGACATTGTTACTGATATTAAAAGACATTACCAGGGCAGTGATGCATTGTTACAATACCTAAAGAAAAAGTTTTCATCCAGGAACTCCTCGGTCCGAACGTAGGCCAGTGGGAAGACGGAGTTAACAGACAGGAACAGAGCGCCGTAGAGAGGAACCAGCTTCAGACGCTGCAGACACGGCACCCAGCCGGGCAGGACCTGCGGGCTCGGCTGCTTCAGCCAGTCAATGTACGTTTGGAAGCGGAAGAACGGACCTTAAGGGAGATGGAGGGATGAGATTAAGGAATAAAGGCGGTGTTGTGAAGACAGCGATAGAGACAAATGGACAACAGGGATAATGCAAGACACAAAAAGGAACAGTGGAGGACAGGGGGGTTCATAAGAAGAGAGGGTGGTGTTGTAAAGGAGGGGGAGTAAGAAAACAAAAAGAGAGTGGAGGTATATGAAAACCAGAAGAATTAAAAAATAATACTGAAAACAATACGGACTCACACAATATTGGGCAAGTAGCGGAGAGTGAGAGAAAAAGAAACAACAGTTAAAATTCATGCAAAAGCAAGAATAACACACGTGAATACAAAGAGCTCGCACACAAACATAATGTTTAGTTTATAAAACGTTCACTTAAACATCAGAACTGACACAACTTCCTCCAAACAACATTATTCAGAGAAGATTCTGAGAAGCGTCAGACGTTTCCACAGACTTACCGGTCATTATACCGGCATAGCAGTAGCTATAGGACAGAATATCGTAGAGGGAGGGCTCCTGAGATAGACCACCAATGACGGGAGACTTGGCAAAAGAGCTCACGTCCTTCTTCTTCTCCATGTGGAAGCTTTTCACCTCGTTCGCCAGACTCACCATCTGAGTAAAAAGAAAGATACATAAAAGTCAACAGAGATGCACGAACTGTAGGTGTGTTGCTTCGATAGATCTGACTAGGTTTCTGTACCTTGAGAGTGAGAAGCAGCTGGATGGCGTTGGCAAAAGGTGTCGGTGATGGCAGACCGAACCACGTGACCAGCCGGAAGAAGAGGAGGTAGAGAAAGCTCCAGCTGAGACACAATGCTGGGGCATGCCTGGTCGACAGAGACAAATGTTACGAGTGAGTTTACATGTTATGTCTGCACAGTATCTACAGTCCAGTTCATGGCGACTGTTTTGTCCTCTTTGCACTGATTGACTCCTGTTGTGCGCCGCGTGTGCATCAGCATTTGTTTGCACATAAAAGAAATATTAAATTATGATATGTAAGTGGAAACAAACACTTTTACCTACATACACTCAGATAGAGATGAAAAGCGTTTGCATGTGTTATTATAGTTGGTCGAGATAACCGACGACCGCAGTGTTTTCTGTTTTCCTCAGAGCCTAGCAACTACCAACAACACAGGACACACCGCATTTTGTTTTCCACGGTTACTTCGGTTGTTCAACCACCCGACATTTCCACTACGAGGGTTAAATGCAAAGAACTTACATTGATATTCTTTGGTAACTGGGGATAGTTACCGAGGATAACAATAGCGCTATTCTCTTCCTGTTTTGGATGGCAAATAGATTTACATAGTGAGAACGATGCTCATAGGGAACACATCTGAACGCCGGCGGTGCCATTATTCTATAGCCATCACATTGTGTATCAACTTGTCTATTTGCCACTTTACAGAAAACAAAACGTTGTGCAGGAGACACAAGAAGCTACAAGCTTACGCAAAGACTTATCTTAAAAGATTAACAGATTCATGTTCAGTTTCAAGCAAAAAGGCCAAATATTCTCTCATTCTCAAGTTTTACAATATGAGGATTTGCTGCTTTTCGTTGTCATATGTAATGGTAATTTGAATATCTTTGGATTTTGGGATGTTGGTAAAACACAACAAGCAATTTGAAGACATCATCTTGAGCTCTGAGAAATTGTATTGGGCATTTTTCTATATTTCTTTACATTTCAGGACTTTATAGTAATATAAACTACTGTTAATTAATCAATACGATTTTGTTTGTCAGTTACAGGCTGACCTTCTTCACTTTTTGTCACAGTGTGTGTGTGTGTCAGTGAAATACGTTTGTAAAAGCATTGATGTTCATCTCTCACCGCCAGCTGCTCCTTATTATAATCCATGTTCCAATCACCGTCACCAGAGAGTGGAGGGTGTGGATGTGACAGGTGACGATGGCGATAGAGAGGCCCAGAAGAAGAGAGGCCCCCTGCTTCACCGGAGGACCTGAAGTGAGAGCAAAGTTATATAATTAAGCAATGGGAGCGACATGATGTGGGAAAAGCACCTGAGACACAGCATGAAAAGTCTTATAGAATCTCTAAATTATTATTATTAGACACATTTCAGTATATATATGATCATGAGCATCCTGAGGATGATTGAAGCTGTAGATGAAGAGCAGCCCTCCTCCTTAGTTAAATGTTAAAATTATATTGTTTGGTATTTTGGTATGTGAAAAATATTAAATCCTAATTCCCTGTCCCACAATGCAAAGTTCAGGGCAACAACTGTAATGCTTTTGTTTGTGCCCTTTAGAAAGATCTTAGTTTGCATTATCAGTTACAGAGACTATGAGGTATAATCAAGAGCATTTAAAAACAGAAAAACACATTTTGTTAATTATGTTATGTTCCAAAATACTCACTGAGGTAACGGAAGAGGAATCCAACAGGGATGGAGGCAGCAAGGACTCCTAAGTACACCAGCTCATCGGGAGACATCGTTCTGCTGGCACAGAAACACAGATCAGCTCTAAACTTGCTCATATAAAAAAATTACACACATATTAAACATCGTAAATAGACACTCCATAATTATGAATTACACACAATGCAAAGTACGACGAACGCAATAAAAGCAGCACATACAGGCAATACAACACAATCCATTCTAATACTCTGAAACAAATAGTGCCTTGGTGAAGCTGATCATTTCTGCATCACAGATACATTTATTAAATCATTTAGGATGTTTTTAGTGCTAAATCACATCATATTGTAAAGTAGAGGGAATACAAGAAATGTTATATTTTTTGTAAACATTTTTTACAGCCATCTCTTAATTTAAAAGCATTTCTTCTTAGTATTCTTAAAAGATACACATTTATTTAGCCTACCATTTATCTTGGTCATTTTGTGTTTTAATTGTGAAAGGTTTGTCCAGCAGGCCTGATAGTTTATTCGACCCATGGGGCACTTCAACTAATATTTTTGAGCAATATCAAATGTTTTACGTACTATTTAGATATAATGTGGGTACTTGTTGTCATTGTTGTTATCACCATCATTTGTAGTTTTATGTTTGTTGATTTATTGTATTTGTGGTTCACTTGTTTTGATTTTAATACATGTTTTAAACTAGGATGAAAGGTTTACTTGTGTGTATCCCAGGAGTAGTTGATATAATGGTAGTGGCTAATGGGGATCCAAATAAAGAAATAAGCAGAAACAATAACTTTCTAATCTTCAGTGAGGGTGTGTTTCAAAATATACCCTCCATGTGAAGCAAGCATCTTTATTTCCGGTAAGTTATGCAAGAGGACCCTGGTACAGTGTTGCAGCACCTTGAATCATTATTTGTGAAAGGTCGTATACAAGCGTTAATAAAGAGACTAAATGCAAAGGACAACAAATAGGCCAATAATACATTACAAGGATTCATCACAACACATGGGAACTCATCCATAGCTAAATGGGAAGTAGCTGAGTTTAGTAGGCTACACAGTAACGCTAGATCTCGGTCTGTATTTAAGTCATAGATATGAGCCCAAGGAAAAACTGGGGAAAACAGCCACTTCCTTTATCACTTTCATTACGGTACTTGTTATACAAAATAAAACAGTTTAATTTACTCGGGACACAAGCAGAGCTGACTAAAACGAGTCTTCCAGCGCTACCTTGCCCTAAAAAGCTAACATCCAGGTGAGTTTACGCGGTGGCGTTAGCTAACAAACTCCGAGAAAAGGAAAGCCACTGCTTTATAAATTGATAGATTACAAATATAAAGACCGTATTGACTGGATTTCAGAGGTGGGTGATAAACCACTGTAACGTACTGTCGTCCCGTCTGCTGGCATCAGGCTGTAACGTTAGCATCGTGAGTCCAAACTAAATAGTCTTCAGCGTAATGTTAGCACCTGCAACATTATAAAGAGTCAGTTGGAGCACTACTTACATTTATAACGTTAAATCACCACGGGTTAATAACTCCTGTTTTTGGCAGAGCCTGCACATCCAGCTACCCATTCACACAGCTAACAGATATTTACTTCCGTGCCATCCCTGAAGTCACGCCACACCCCTTGTTAGAATGGTACCGTCCCACTAGGAGGCGTCATCATACAACCAACCATGAAAGATAACGCCATATCGGACAGTACCATTATAACGCGAGGGGTGTAGAATTAGCCATTCTGAATTTGGGTCGCACAAATAATCCGCGGACTTTTGTAGCTACTGGACTTTCTATTCATTGAAATAACACCCCTTTACTCAAATACAACTATAATATAAACTGTACTAAGTCACAACAGCATAGGCTACATTAGAGCCAATATTATAGTAGGAAGTGGGTGAACAAAGTGTGCAACAACTCAAGTTATCTGGTCAGACCAAACGATTTTATTCAAAATGTTGACAGAAAGAAAGTATCAAACAGACTTCTGGGACAACATCCTTTTTAATCTTCCTCTTCGTCGTCAGCTCCTCCAGCTCCACCCTGGCCCTTCTTGGCATTCTTTCTCTTGACGCGGCCTGGGCGTCCACCACCATATGGAGACCTCAGGGAGAAGTCGATGTGCTTCTGGCTGTCCAGGCGAACAACAAAGGAGGGGATGTTCACCACCTGCTTGCGCACACTGTTGAGACAGACAGATAAGAGTTAGACTTTGAAAAACACTTTTAAAAAAGTCAATTTCTCATTCTGCTGTATTGTTCTGCTTGACATGTGTCAAACTTTATTAATTAATCTTACATCTAAAAAAAAACAAAAAAAACTGGCTTGACAAATCAATCCAGGCAGGCTTCATTCACGAGGAATTCTTGACACCACAGAAAATCTGAACGTATGAAGTTTAATCATCAGCCTGAGTATTTGGTACATCATACTGCACAAGGTGTACAGTGAATATGACAATTGCCCGAGGTGCAATCCTCCGTACCTTACCTGACAGCCACAACACCAGTGACACTAGTCCAAGCCCTCGGCAGCAGGATTGGCTCTGGGCAATTTCTACTGACAAGGTATACGGTTTTGATACCGAATTGACCTTGTTGAAAAGTTTAACTGATCTCAGTAGAGAGCGTTAAAAGTTGATGGTCCCTCTGATGGGAGAGGAAGCATTGAGTTTCAAATGAGGGCCCTCATAAGACCTTTTTATTATTGGATGTTTGTTCCCAGGAGCCTTAGAGCTTACCGAATGTGCCTCTGGCGGATAAGGACACGAGCATGGTGGATGCTCTTGGCAAGTCCAAGCTTGAAGACCTGTGTCTGCAGCCTCCTCTCCAAGAAATCTTCAACCTTCAGACCCAGGATGTAATCCAACTTCATCTTACCCTCGTCAAGTACACCGATCCTCACCAGACGCCTGAGCAAAGCGTTACCTGGAAGACCACACAGGAGCCATTTACAATCATAAACATACAAGCAGTCTCATACATACTGAATGGCCATCTTTGTAAAGTGACGATTGGCCTCATTCACGAGGAATTCTTGACACCACAGAAGAGTCTGAGATTTGATTAAGTAATCATCGGCCAATACGCTCTCAAACTGGTAATTGAACTTATTTTGCATACCTTCAAACAGACGCTTGGGGTCCTTCTCGTCAAGCGTGAGAAGTTCTCTGGCAGCTTTGCGAATCTTGGCCAGGGTGAACTTGACCCTCCACACCTCACGCTTGTTCCTCAGACCATACTCGCCTTGAAAGAAGATGGGAAAAGTAAACCGTTATGTTCGGTGCTGTGTCGTCCAGAAGAGGTAAACATTAGTTTTGATAAGTAACTACACTGGAGATAATGAAATCACAGCATACCAATGAGTTTCAACTCCTGGTCGAGACGAGACTTCTCGAAGGGACGGCGGGGGGTGACATAGGTCTTGCGACAAACCCAACTCCTGGCAACGGGCATGGCTTCTTAAAAGTGCCTGCAACATCAGGATATCAGACATTAGGTCAGTCAGTGTAAGAAAATCAAAGTATATTTTACAACACACAAGTAAATATTCACAGTAAATTAGTCTTCCTAAGCGCTCCACTCATAAGGAGACATCTTTAGCTCATCTCATACATACTGAAGCAACTAATAGGAAGTGTACACCCTTAAAATTGAAGCCTAATAGTTCACAAGAATAGTGCATACTGATAAATATACTCATCTGAACTACTAACTGTTGACAGCCATATTTTAAACCATGAAATTTCAGTGCCTGTGTTATTCCATTTTTAAAGTGATTAAATCACAATTTGAAATTAAAAACGCATGAATGTGAATATATATTTTATTGTGGAAAAAATGTTTAGCCACCCAACTAAAACCAGATAGTTGCCGTTAAAATTGCTGCATTGTGTTGTGGTCCTAAAGTTCATGAAGACACGTATTTTGTGGAAATTAATGACGCTACCACAATAACACAACGCTAGAGAAGTTTCAGTTAATGTGTTGAACTACAAGAAACCATGTAAATACGAGTTCACGTCAGCTATTTGTCAGACATACGAGTAGGCCGCAGCTGCACCGCACCACGTTGTTCAATGTGACAAGCTAGCGTTAGCTTAGCATTAGCCGAATTCGCTATATTAGTTACAAAAACCTTACATTGGTTATGTTAAAGACACATACGCCAATAACAATACATTCTCTGCGATTGCCTATGAACGGTTGTATATTTAAGATGTCTAAATGTGAGTTTGTGATGTAGCATGAGGCCGCAGATCGTACCTGTCTCGCTCAGGCCAGCGAAGTAAAGAGGACGTAAAATGAAGTTCCCATTTATTTATAGGAACGACGCACGCACTACATATCCCGGCATGCCCCTCTGCGACCAAACGGAAGTGGGAATGTTGGTCTTGTCGCACTCTGTTGGTCAAACAGGAAAACACAGCTAAATACACTGAAGGTAGTAGCTTTAAATACTATATATACTATACATATGAATCATGTATTCATATATCTGAAAACTATAACAGACTTTCAGCTGAAGGACAATTTTTATCACCAGGCTTGTTAACTCATACGCCTAGGCATAGATCACATATCTGATGTTTGCACTTTTTATTATTCACATCAGAATGCCCTATCAACATGAATGCTGCTATATAACCTGGACTGCTACTCACACACAATCCTCTTTTTCATGTATGTCAATAGTAAAAAAAGAAATCTAGCTAGTTATGTCATTCCTTTTTCTCAGTAAATATGTGCAATACTGTTGTATTAACCTGTCACTTACTTTTACACACAATCCTCTTTTTTATGTCATCCCATCTAATCTTACACTTTATTGTCATTTTATATTATTTTATCTTTATATGACTAGTGCTCTTATTGCGACTACTGCTTTTTATTGCTGTCCCGACCCATTCTCTCGTCCAATACATTTCATTGTACTGTGCCTTGACCTTGTGTTAACCTACACATGACTAATAAAGTAAAACTGAACTGAAAACTTAAATTTAAACCGAATATAACTTTAGGGTACACAAGGAGTCAATTGACCTACTTTGATTTAAGGGGTTTCTCTCACACTGAACCCCTGTTGAGGTGGCTGTTCTTGTACAAGTGTGTAACTAGTGTTGAGAAGTCTTGCATGACAACATGTGTAAGAGTGAGGGTGGTAAGGTGGTAAACTCAGAGAGAAGGACATAGGGGACTATTTATAAAACTCTGAAATGGGACCCTGAGCATGTGTTTCTGTCTGTCAGGCTGACTGATCAGGCTCACTTGCTTTCTCTTTCACTGCACTATATCCTTTCCACACAGGACATTAGTTGTTTTGTGGACTTTCTTTGTCTTTTTCTTTATTGACTCATCTGCCAGGTTAAAGAGAGTCTTAACCTTCTTTCCACTCGCCCTCTTGGATCTTCTGTTTTCTCCTGTTGGGATTTTCTTTTCTTTCTTTCTCCAGCCTGATTGCCTGCTCTCCTGTGCGTGTATCAACCCTTCCTTTTCCCCTGCTCTCCTTCTCCTCCCATCTTCCACTGTTCCCTGTCTCATTGCGCGTGGTTTTTGGGCCATGCTCTCTTCACCCACTGTGATTCTCCAGCCCTATGGACTCCCTGTCTACCCACAGACAACCACATGCTACCCCGGCATAGTTCAGGTAAACTCTCCTTAATTTGCATGGTAAACTGCAAAATCTCCTCTTTTCAGTTATGTTTGTTCAGTATATGTTCAGTCTGTTGAGTTGATTGATTCAGGGGTAGGAAAAAAGAGATTAAATGTGTAAAAGTATTAATAAAAATTGTAATAAAATCCGTAGTTGCAACAATTACAATTATTTTTACAATTTATCAGTTGGTTGATAAAATGTCAGAAAATTGTAATAAATTCCCATCACCATTTTTTGGACCCCGAGTTGACATGTGACCAAAATAAATATGTTTTACTATCACAGACGACTCAGGAATTTAAGACATTAGCAAATGTTTCTTGATCGACACATTCTTTAGGCTCTGAATTAGTTTTTAAAAGATATTTTTTTAAATTGAGAACATTATATTATTACATTAAAACAAACAAGGCCATTTACAAGTCTTATTCATCTGCCTCAGGTTGAGAAAGATAAAATCAAATACAGACATGATAGACATAAAACTGAAATACAAATACATAAATAAAACGGGGCATACACATATAAAACAGTAATAAAGATAAGAATAATAGAAATATATGTTTTAAATAAAATAAAATAAAAACACATCTAGTAATGAAAACAACTTCAGAGCTTTCTTGTGTGTGTTATATGTTAGAAATAAATCAACACAGCATATTACCAGTAAGGAGGAAAACATTTAATTCACCAGAAGAAACCAAAGGACCTTTATTTCCTTAAGGTAATGACTCACATCTTACATCTGATTTAGTTAAGTGTTGTATTGCTTAATAGTGACACATTGTGCACAGAAGAGATTAAAGAATGACAAATCAAAGCCTGAAGGGAGCCTGAAGATTGCGAAATATCTTTTTTATTTTAATAGTTAGGACACATTCGGGGTTATCTTTAGTCCACTGGTCTCAGTAATGCCAGCAGGCTGCGTGTGTGTGTGTGTGTGTGTGTGTGTGTGTGTGTGTGTGTGTGTGTGTGTGTGTCTGTGTGTGTGTGTGCATCTAAGTGTCCCTGACATACCATTAATGCCACAATGCATCTGGTATCTCTTTACCTTGTCTCTGTGCTTCACACTAGCTGTATTTTTAGCCCTACTCTCCCTAGCAGATAATCACAGGAGGAGATTATGACACCTTTCTTGTTTTCTGCGCTCAACTCTACTTAAAATAGGTGTGAAACCTGCCTGCTGTGCATTTAAGTATGTAGCTGTTCTAGCATTATTTTCACGTTTATTTATTTTTGACGGAGAATGTAGAGCGGTACTTTGAGAAAAAGACAGAGGTATTGTTTGGAGGTGAGTGGAACCACAAAAAGATTCAAGGCCTGAGAAATGAGATACTAACTTCTCCAAAACAATCTGAATATTTTACTACTTTAAAAGGTTATACTTACAAGGATCGAGCACTCCTTTAGCAACTATTTTGCAGAAATGTCTGCATGATTGAAACTCAGCATTTGTTTGAAAAGTGTAGTTTTGAAATCCGGCCAGGGACATTTTTCACGCCTTCTGTCTCTCCCTCGTCTTTAATTTCTCTTTATTATCAACCATGTGTTAGAAGCCAAAAATATATTTTAGAAAAGTATTATAGGCTGCCTCAAAATAGAAAGACTTTGGACCGCAATATTCAGCATCTTCGCCAATATACTGAAAACCCCACTGGAGCTAGATTTAAAACTGATTGAATATTGAAGGTATTTAGTAAAGTGACTGCTTCTCAACAACACTTTGTTTCATATGGGCTCATATCATTTTAAAAACATATACTTTATTTCTGGGGAAAAGCTAAAGTCTCTCCAGTGAAGCTGTGGATCATACAACTCACAGACACATTACAGAGAATTAGATTGATCTTGAATGATAAATCAACAATAAAACAATGTATTAACAACACACAAATTGAACACAAACTAAAGATATAACGTGCTGGGCAGGCTGTATAAATGTCAGGAATCTTTGAACAAATGCTTCGAATAGAAATATTTGAAACAGAATATTATTATTAAAGGAACACGAAGAGCAGAAAGCCAAATGTGTAGAAAAAATAATATTTAGTTTAATTTAATAAGCTCGTGTTCACATCTGCAGTTTAGTGTTGTCTGTGTGTAAATCCTGTGGCAGCTGTCCCAGAAGGCACCTGGCTCAGAGCAGTTGACCTCTGATCACCAACTGACAGCTGAGGAGGGAGACGAGAGAAACGGGGAACAAATGTAAAACAAAAAAAGCCTGTAAGAAGGAGAGGGGGGACACCGTGTCTGCACGCCTGCTGACATGGTGATACTGAATCAGGCACAGTGACTGCATGGTGGTTACAGAATACAAAGACTGGTAGTGATATCTAACAGATTGTGTAATCTTTACTTATCGGTCACTTTTATATCTGTGAGGAGGGTCGAGGCAGTTAGACATTGGTTGTTTCTTGAGATTAAGTTGACAGAATACAGACACCAAGTTTAGAATTAGAAAGAATAACAAAGCAACAAACGTGAAAGCAGGGAAGGCCCTTCTAAAGTTGTGCGCTGCACCACTTTGGTCCAGACTTAAATATCTTAACACGTATTGGATGGATTGCTGTGAAACTGTGTACACACATTTATTTAAACCAGAGGATGAAGCCGTACTTACTTTAGTGATCCCCTGACTTTTTCCTCTAGCCACCAGGAAGTTCACATGTTTGTTTGTTTTTAAATATCTCAACAACATGACATTTGGCACATACACTCATGTCACCCTCAGGAGGAATTGTTGTAACTTTGGTTATCCCCAGACTTTTCTTCAAGCTCCATCATCAGGGCGAGATTTAAATCTCAATAGTGGTTTATGACCAAACACCTGCAAAAGCTAAAGCCATTCCCATCGGCCTCAGCTTCACTTTGTGTTTAGTGCTAATTAGCTAATGTTAGCATACTTACATGCTAAACCGTGACAGTAAACATTATACCTAAACATCAGCGTTTTAAGATTGTTAATATGCTGATAGTATTTAGCTCAAAGCACAGCTGTGTCTGATAATGACTGACAGAGCTGGAGGCTCATTGTCTTGTTTACATTGATATAGGGTTCTGATCTACTTTAACGCTGCCAGATAGACACTTGTAGTTTGAAAACTCGGCTCTAGTGTTTTTGATACACGTTCAAACTTCCTCCAATTCCTTTTTTATTGTATCTGTATCTTCATATCTCTAATTGTCCACACCTTTTGAGTTGATAGATAGCTGATAGAGAGATATATGAGAGTTTATGAAATGAGAGTGGAGTGAGTTTTTAATTATAAGAAATCCTTCTAAATCCTAAAGCTGGATGACAAACTTGTGGCATTTTGCATGTAAAGCAACACGTGGATATAAGTTATGTTAGGATACGGAGACGCATTCACTTTTATAATCCTTTAATTAAGCGAACAAAAATGCTTGATTAAAGGAATAGTGTGAACTTTTGGGAAATATGTTGACAAGATTAAAAGATTGATACAACTTTCATGTCAAACTACAGCTAGCAGCTGGTTAGCTTAGCATGAGGAAAGGAGAAAACAGCTAGCCTGGCTATGTCCAAAGGTAACACTATCCCACTTCCAGACCCTTTAAAGATAACTAATCAACATGTTATATCTCGGTATGAACCGTACAAAAAAAGTGTAAAAATTGCTAGTTGTTTGCCTCTGTTCCCAGTCTGCTAAGCTAGCCAGCTGTTGGCTGTAGTTTCATATTTACTATCAGGACATTAGAGAGTGGTAGCCTCTAACGATCTTCTCATTTTCAAGGATTGTATACTTCTCTAAAATTCGAGAAACGTTTCTCACATTTTTCCTTTTTCAAATCTTCTTAGATAAAAATGGTCTTGTTGAGATAAAGTAAAGCTGTTTTCTTATTCACTGAAACAGAATTTTTAATCTTACTTTATTTGATGTTGCATGTAAAATGTTATATAAACAGGTTGTAGGGGCCAAAACACTTGAACAGGTGCAAACTAGGGCAGGATCCTTTGTCTGATTCTTAGTAGAAGTAAGATACACAAAATAATAAAGTCAAAAGTGTGCCTGAGTACAGCACTTGATTAAATGTACTTAGTTATTCTACTTCCCATATCTTTCAGTATGATGTGATTATCTGCGTTGGTGCACTACTCTTTAACCTTACTGCCACCAAAGCTCTGTTTATAATTATACAATATTTGAGCATGAAGTTAGAAATATTATTGGCAAAGGTAGGTGGGGATATATTTTATTTAAATGTTGGAAAAGTAATAAAACCATGTTGACCTCTCAAACATGATATTCTTAGAGTCGACCTTTACCATGATATACTGACATGCAACTGTAGGAGCATTTACATTCATAAATCTGCTGTGTGTGTGTTTGTGTGTGTGTGTGTGTGTGTGTGTGTGTGTGTGTGTGTGTGTGTGTGTGTGTGTGTGTGTGTGCGTGTGTGTGTGTGTGTGTGTGTGTGTGTGTGTGTGTGTGTATGCGCGTGTGTGTGTGTGTGGGTGTGGGTGTGAGTGTTTAAAGGAAAGGTGGGCGGGGGATGAGGTGATTGACAGGTACAGATGACCACAGCTGGTGTGGCCTCCTGTTGCCTTTTTGCTGTGGCGATCATTTGATGTGATTGGTGGATGAGTAAAGCTTATGGTGTGGTAGGCGGGTGGTTATCTGGCATTAAAACATGCAGCAGTTGTTGGACAATGCCTCAAAGATCGAGGAATGCAGTAACGGGGTAAGACAAAGACAATGCTTTTAGCTTCTCTAACTTGGATCATTTTCTCGGATCAAGGCTGTATGATGGTTGTTCACCTCTGTGTCTCGGTTTTCATTTACGTTTCTCAGCTTAACTGTTTGTGTTTCTGACTTGAAGGAGTTAAAATGTAGTTTTAATGTGTGATTTGACTTAGAATAGGCTGTACTGATCTTTAGATGAGTCAGTGGTTTCACTCATTCATTGATCTATCTATTCTTTTTCAGTGAACTGTTATACTGCTAAAATGTCAGAAAATGATGAAAAACTCCTAAAACAAGTTTCCTGGTTCAATCAAAAACTTATTAAAATGTTGATGATATAAACCAGAGAAATGCAGGAAATTTGAGAAACTGGAACCAGGAAATATTTGCCATTTTATTACTATTTTACTTATCAAAATTGTTGCCAATTCATTTAAATTAATTAATTAATCAACTATTTATTTCAGCTCTAGCTGTTAGCAGAAGTTGAAGAAGCATTCAGTAGGAATACCACAGTGCAGAAATACTCAAGTAAAAGCTATCAGAACTTTACTTAAGTAAAAGTACAAAAGTTTCAGCATCAAAATATACAAAATATCTCACTTTTACAGAACGGCCCATGTGAGAATAATGTTATTATTGTATTGTAACTAGTGATGCATTGACATCACTATAATGTTGCAGTTGATAGAGGTGGAGCTCATTCAAAGACTTTAAATACTGCTGGGTAGCTTGTGAATTTCTCTCCCAGGGATCAATAAAGTCTCGTCTTAACCTGCAATGATACATCATGATTTATTTGTTGATAATATTTTGTTAATTATTCTGAATCTGCAAAGTATGTAAAGTTATCATATAAATATAGTGGAGTAAGAAGTAGAAAGTAGCAGAAAATGGAAATTCTCAAGTACCTCGTAACTGAACTTAAGTTTAATACTTGAGTAAACAGTTAGAGTTCCTTTTCATTTTAGCATTTCAACGCTTAAACAAACATTTAGACATTTTGTGGTTGGATGTTCTTTCTGTCATTCTCATACTCTGGAGAGATTTGTGTGTGTCTGATATGTTTATACAATATAATCTAAATTCAAACAATTCATTACTGTAAGATCAGAACAGTAACAACATGGTGGTCACTTTGTTTACACCTCTGATATTTGACATCTTGTGAGGCTGATTCCTCTCTCTCTCTCTCTCTCTCTCTCTCTGCAGGGAGGACCCGGTCAGGAGGCCGGCCCCGGCAGCGGCGACCCCTCCCTGCCTCAGGTCTACGCCCCTCCTCCCCCCTACCCCCCACCAGGTCAAGGTCCACCAACATCTGCGGGCAGACTGCCACCTCTTGATTTCACCTCTGCACACCCCAGCTCAGAGTACCCCGAACATCCCCAGCTCAGAATCTATCAGGGCCCTCAGCTCGACGGGGTGGAGGCTCTGACATCCAGTGTCACGGTAAGAACAGTTTGTGAATTCATGACAAGAAGTCCCAATAAAATCTGATCTTCAGTTAAGCACTGCTGCTTCAGGTAGAACATCCATATGTCCTATCAGGGGAACATGGCCAGATAGAGTTCCTTCTATATTTAGAGCCCCACTTCCACTGTTGTGTCCATGTACGGGAATGCCGCTCACACTCAAAGTGAGGGGGGGAGGGGAGCTGAGTGGGGATTTGTTGATGAAAATAAAGCCCCACTCCGTCTTATTTAGCAGGCAATAAAACGGATCACCTTTCAAGATTATGGCCGTGACATTTTGTGATGATATTGACAGTTAAGTGTGCAGAGGATAACGTAACTTGTACTTTGTGTGTTTTTGTTGGGGGTTATAAAAGGATTTACTGTTGAACAGTGGAGTGCCATTTCTTTCTGGAGTGCTAATTGAAATATAAGTGTAATAAAATAGAAAGCTGTCGTATGTTAATTTAACAAGGATGTCTCTTTTTGTCATGAACAATCAACACCGTTTGTCACACTGTAAAAGAAAACTTCATCTTAACATGTCACGTTGTCTGTAATTGTGTCCTTAAAGTCTTTTTTTCTTAAATTAAGTGAAAACATCTGCCAGTTCAGTAAAATAATTTCAACCTGTTTCCAATTTTAAAACAAAACTTGTTCCCAATATTTACTAAAATCAAATACATTTCTTCTTGATTTTTTTAATATGTGCTAGTGGCATGGTGATGGTGGTCTGTTGGTTAGTCCAACTATTTGGTCCACAAACATATATCTTACAATTCCCTGGATTGCAATGAAATTTCATGGTCCCCGAGTGAGGTTCACATTTAGTTTTTAAGTGAATTGTCTTGACTATCTTAACTATTTGATGGATTGCCATGAAATGTGCTACGCATATTAAAGGTCCCTAGAGGATAAATCCTCATGACTTTGGAGATCCTCTGACTTTCCCTCCAGCAGTAAGTTTATTCAACACCAAACTAATAATATTGCCATAAGCCTCAGCTATACTTTGTATTTTATGTGCAAATGTTAGCATGCTAACACGATAATCTAAGATTTTGCACGTTAGCATGCTATCATGGTGAGCACGGTAGACATTATCAAAGTGTTATGAAGTGTTTCTGTCAAAGCATGGAACGAGCTTCCAGAGGATGTAGTGCAGGCTCCTTCAGTTAACTCTTTAAAAATATATTTAATCCTTTCTGGTCAACAAAGAATATTTTGTATAATTATAAAGCTGACTTGTGAGTTTTTGCAAATTATTGTTGTTATTGTTATAAGTATTAAGTATAATGTGGTATTATTTTTGTTGTATTGTTTGTTGCAGTTAAAGAGTCTGGTGTGGAGGACTTATGTCATGTACCAGAAACATGTCAATATATGTCATTAAACTATACTTGCTAATCATCAGCATGTTAGCATTGTTAGCATGTTAGCATTGTCATTGTTAGCATGTTAGCATAAACACTAATTTCTGGAAAATTCTTTGAAAATATGGTGTCCTTTGGAAACAGGTTGAAGACAATAAGTTTTTTAAAGCTCCGCTTAGACAAAAAAATTGTGTTTCTATGTTTTGCAGTGCACTTAACATATGACAATCACTAATCAAATTTCCTTCAGGCATGAAAACGTCCACCATGATAAGGTCAGAGGTGTTTAGTCTGATCTGTGTGGCAGGTCAGCTCAGCTGCAGCACATCTCTCTTCTTCTTCTCATAAATGTTGTGGCCCCATCTATATATTTTATTACTAGAGCCCCTGACATACTTGGGTCCGTGCTGATTTTCGGGAAAAAGTTGAGACGTCGCCATGGAGGGAGGGGGTCAAAGGGGGAGGCTGGCCAGATGACCCCCTTTCCCCCTCTGAAATATCGCTCAGGTCCAGAAACACAATTCTGCATCGTGACATGACACCACCACCCAACTCAACCCTCTCCCTGTCTGCCCCTCCCTGTCTGCGTGTGTGGGTGGATGTGGTCGTCTGCAGTAGTTAGCCACGGCAAGCCAGTGTAGTGTAATCCAGTGGCCTGTGTGTTTGTCATGTGTGTAAAACGCTCCTGTGTGTGAATGTGTCTCTGTATCTTTTTCTGTCTATCCCCAATTTATTAATTATGCCCTTTGACAAATGACCTTTAACCCTTGGCAGAAAAGCAGCACCGTGACCCCAGACTGACCCTTGTGGAACATACAGTTTTGATCTCTTTGCCTTCCCCCCCATCACCCACTTCCTTTTCAAGCTTTTTGCGCACCTTCTTTGCCTTGTTTACTTTGGTTTAATTCTATTCTTCACTGCTGCACTGAGGCCTTTTTCACTATCTGCCTCTTGGTACTAGAATGCTAATACTCAAGTCGTGACTTCTGCATAAAGAACTGCATTTAATTTAATTCTTACATATATCAATACTTTCCAGTCATTTTTCTTTGCTTTTTAATGTTTATTTTTCTTTCCAACGCACTACGCTCCTTCTCTCGCTTTCACTGCTGAAGCTCACTGTATTTTATTTTATTTCTTGCAGACCTTTTTGACTCTTATTTTCTTGTTTGGACTTATTCCTTTGTCTTAAAAACATATATTTAACATTTCTTTTTTTGCAATGGTTGATGATGCTGGGTTACCGACACATACACGCACATACACGTGCACACTCTAGCATCGTGGTGCATTTTGGGATAGTGAATGTTTTGGTTTTGGCACATTAGTCCTTTTTGCATGGGGCAATTCTAATAAGTTAAATATTACCATAGCTTTGTATGTATATTACAGGTTATTATAATAATATGAGCACTAAATTACAGTCTTTCTTTTTTTTCAGGGGAGCTTAAACTTTATTTAACGCTCTTTGCCACAGCTTGAGTGAACATTTTAGTGTCAGATATATAACCTTTAATGTTATTGTACAATGCATTAGTCTTTATACTGTTCTACAGGCATGTATTTAAAGACGCCTCACTAAAATGGAGCCCTTTTTCGTGCCTCCTCACATTTGCCTGAGAAGGATCACTGGTTGCTGAATGCTCTTTGAACTTTGGTTTGAATCACTTCATGAAAATGATCTTTGCTTAATGCCATGTGATGCTTACACAAACAGAACTCTCTGAAAGATGTTGCCAGATTTGATCGCTAAATTGACTTTATGATATTTTTCCCCTTTCTTTCTCTACTTTTCTACTGATGCCCTCTCCCCGTTTTTTCTTCTCACCTACTCTCATCTCATTTCTTTTTCCATCTTTCTGTTTTATGTTTGTTCTTTCACGTCCATTCTTCTTCTATCCACATGCTCTCCTCCTTCTCCTCCTCCTCCTCCTCCTCCTCCTCCTCCTCCTCCTGTGTTCATACTTTCTCACTGTCAGGAGGATATTTTGGCCCCTGTGACCTGTGACCCCCAGTCTCTGAGCTTGTCGGTGTCACCGGGGGATGGAGCAGGAAGTGGAAGTGATGAGGAGGGGTCAGGTAAGGCCCAACCCAAACGCCTCCACGTCTCCAACATCCCGTTCCGCTTCAGAGACCCGGACCTCCGCCAGATGTTTGGGGTATGAATTTCTCAATATCACTGTGTCACAATGCATGTATACAATTATACTACATATTAGTACACTAAATACTCTTTATCTATTCTAATATATTCACATAAAATACTTATTCTGACATTCACAGCAATTTGGGAAGATTCTTGATGTAGAAATTATCTTCAATGAGAGGGGGTCCAAGGTGAGCATCACTGAAATATTATAAGAGATGAAACAGATTTAACGAACAAACACAGAATATAAACAAACAATATGGCCATGTGAACTTGCAGGGCTTTGGGTTTGTCACCTTCGAGAGTGCGGGTGAGGCTGACCGAGCAAGAGAAAAGCTGAATGGGACGATTGTGGAGGGGAGAAAGATCGAGGTGAGGGAGACTTTTGATTTCTATAATGCTTATGTGTTCTTGTCTTTTATCTCACAAGGCATGTGTAATATTTTCTGCAGTATCTTTTATTTTATGTTGTTGTCTTTAGTGTCCCACTGTACTACATAACCTTTTAAGTTGATTGCAGCTATGTGTTGCACTAATGCCCAAGCAACTTCCCCTAGTATATTTTATCTGATCTTATCTTAATTTCCTACTATTTGTAGGTTTCCACATTAATATTCTGCATAATTATCATTGTCCTGTCCGTGTTTTCCCAGGTTAATAATGCCACTGCAAGAGTAGTGACCAAGAAGCCCCAGACGCCTCTTGTGAACAGTGAAATTTCAAGTAAGATTCCCCTTTCGTCTCACTTTGTGTGCAGATGGATTCTGGGAAGCTTCTTTGAAACTTATTCCCATTCTTTTCATGTGTAGCTTCTGGATGGAAGATCAACCCCGTCATGGGGGCGATGGGGATGGGGGCGATGGGGGCGATGGGGGCTATGGGAGCGATGGGGGCGATGTACGCGCCTGAACTCTACACAGGTAAGTTCCTCTCTGTACCACTCATCTGTTATTAGGATATAGTTACAAGGTTATCAATATTTTCTTACACCTCGGTCTATCATGAGATCACCAACATTTAACTATTTACTTTTTCTTCCATTCATTTTTTTCTTTAGTGGCCGGTTTCCCGTATCCCGTAGCAGCTCCCACCTTGGCCTACAGAGGCTCTCCGATGCGAGGCCGAGGCCGCGCCGTCTACAACACAATCCGCTCTGCTGCAGCTGCACCTACTGCTGTGCCAGGCTACCCCGGGTAAGACTCTGTGTCCAAGTACCAGCGCCTCTGCATTCACTGCACTCACTGCTTTAACTTTGTAATGTTGTTGTCTTTTATCAGGGTGGTATATCAGGATGGACTGTATGGAGCAGAAGTCTACGTAAGTAGCTGCACACAGTTCCTCCTTGAAGTCATTTTAAAGTGCTGGAGAGATATTCATGTTATTTTATTGTATTTTCTGTGCAGGGCGGCTATCCTGCAGCTTACAGAGTGGCTCAACCAGCATCTGCTGCCACAGCGACCTACAGTGACGGGTAGGCAGATAAACACCGCACACACACAAACCACACACTGATTTAAGGCTAATTCTCATTTTGTCTTTCACAAAAAAAGGAAAAAAATAATGCGGAGAAGGTGTAATGAAGGGAGAATTTACTAAACACTATAATTGAGCAGCTAAATGAATAAAGAAAGTTAACTAGGAGTTTGGGGGGAGCCTTTCTAAAATCCTGGTTACTTCACATGACATTTGCATCTGCTTCTGATGTTTGCAAACAGATACGGACGTGTGTACACGACAGCTGCGGACCCCTATCACCACTCAGTTGGACCAACAACAACATATGGAGTTGGTACAATGGTGAGTTGATTCAAAACACACACATCCTCTGCTGAAAGCTATCTTGTTACACGTGCGGTTAACAGCACCTGACACACTGCTTCTGTCAACAGGCCAGTTTGTACAGAGGAGGATATAACCGCTTCACCCCGTACTGAGCCACCCACACACTTCTCTTGAACTCGGGGATTGTCTGATCCTTGGACGCTGCAGGACAGATTGTCAGATCCTTGGAAATGTGGAAATGGTTTTACTTCCTGCCTTCATCACAACCTCTCCTCGAGAGACTAAACAGACTGAAGTTGTAAATAGTGTAGGACCCATTTACTGTCCATTCTACTGATGAATACTTAGCTCCTGGAAGAGGATTTTATGTAATATATAGACAGTTGCTTAAAACCTTTAAAGTATTATTGTTTTCTGAATTTAAAGAGTATACTGATGCTGGCTGACACGACAGAAGTTGGTGAAAAATACTGTGAGAATGAATTTTGTGAGTACTATCTGAGATTTCACGTTTGTACAATGTTAAATGACTCATTTTTGATGACAATTATTTACTAAATCTCGGTTTAAGTGTGTGTGCGCGTGCGTGTGTGAGCATATGAGGGAGGTCACGCGTCAACATGGTTCAGTTAGCCGGAGACAGCTGTGACACTGGTATCATTATTACAAACACAGAACTAATGTTCATCTGGATGTAGTTGGGATTTCTTTTCTTTTTTTCCTTTCTAACAATCTACCTCTCATACATTTTTAGCTTTTAATACAGCTGTCATTATTAATCCTGTATCCTTTTCTGTGTTGGTGATCTTTGATTCTGCAGAGCTTTTTCTCTCTCTTCACTTTTCTGTCCACATGCTGAACGTTTCTGTTTCTGTGGCTCTGTACCTCACTGCCTGATGAGCCTGATGCCTATCAAGTCTCTTTTCTCCTCTACTCACTCAGATAAGTTTTATTTTTCCATTTTCCAGTTTTACATTCACACAGTTATACACGTGCATAAGTGGGGGTTTTTCTGCCGATGGCTTTACTACACAAACAGAAATGAAAGGCTGTAGAATTGAAATGTTTCAGGTCAGGCCGCTGCAGAGTTCACCTATTCTTTTCTATTCAATCTCTTTTCTAATGTTGCTTTATTTCGCTCTTTACTGTCATCTCTTCCTGTATTTTCTCTCTCCGTCCTCACTCTGAACTGTTGAATGACCTCTTGACTTGTATTGATCATTTCTCTTTGACCGACTCTTTGTTTCTGTTGCACTCTTTTCTGCTGTGTTTGATGTTTACCTCTAAATAAAGATATTTTCTCTCTCTTTTCCTTTTCTGTCCTTTATTGATTCGTAACATTTTCCATCTCTCATCCTTTTAATGTGTCTTTGCTGCTCTGATGCCAAATAAACCTTGACTTGTGATTGACTGTGGTTTAATGTGAAAGTAACTCTTCAAGTTGTGATGAGCTGAGGATTTGTGAGACTTCATCCCATCACATCACGTGTCTGGATCTTTTATTCACACGTTTCCTCAATTGTAATACTTACCACATGTCACCTCCCGCTACTTTATCTTTTATCTCTCTGCACCCTTATAGAAAACATGCATATATACTATATACATGTACCTGAAACTTAGCTTCAGTCCGTCTTATATTTAATCTCACTGGTTTTATTCTTTTAGAAGTAGTAGATGTGGTTGTAGCAATATAATACTTGATGTAGATTGTAATTTTCTTTCTGCGTTTTAACTTTCAGTGCCTAAAATCTTTGCTTTTGACTTTCTCTCTTTTTGCATGATGCATAATTCTTCTCTTCTGCTCCTGTATACCGTGCAGGTCTAGCTTAAATACATTTATTTTCCTGTTAGTGCTTAGTTCTCTCTGTCTTCTGAGTTTATTTATATCATTATGGGAGTTATACAGCTCTACTTTAGCTCCTTTCTCTATCATCAGTAGCCGTTCTATTTATCTTATAGTTTATTTTCCTCCTGCTTTGAAACGATCACTCTAACTGGACAGCCAGGCTGTTTCATTAACTTATAACCAATTCTCAAAATGTTTAATTCAGCTGTAGACTCTACAAGATGTCTTTTTCAGAACTTTTGACCAAAATCTTGTAAATATATTTGATTAGGAAAGTCCCTTTTATAACTTATATTATTAAATGAGGCCTAATAAAGAGTATCTAGAGGTTAATCTAGAAAACAAAACAAAGAAACACTTATTTATTGTATTTTGAGACGTGTGTAATCAGGTCTTTATTAGTGGTTCATGCAGAAATGTCTGTTTGATGTTTTCTCTCTTTCAAACTGTTCTTCCTGCTATTTGTTTAACTGCCTTCTAAACTCAACTTCTTTCCTTCATTTTTAACTGTTCATATTAGTTTGACTTATTATTCATTGCCTTTACATTCATATTTGCTTTCTATCCTTTAATTTTTTCAACTTTTCTAAATGCTTTTACACATCAATTTCCAACTACTCCATTCAATTAAAGTCTTATACCTCAAATGTGTTGGTTAAAATAAAAATTTCAAACATTGATGTGTAAAAGAAAAAATGTCAAGTTACCAAACTAATCTGCCCGGGTCCTGCCAACACCCATGTTAAAATATATCTTTTTTTTGGAAGCATCTGGAAGCTTATTTTGACATCCGCCATCCTATTCATATACGATCACATCATTGTCACATGGATCGTGTTGTATTTTTACTATAAAACATCCCACATCTGTCCGTCCTGGGAGAGGGATCCCTCCATTTCCTGAGGGTCTAAAAGGGGGTCATATACTGTACAGTCTGTAAAGCCCATTGAGACAAATGTCTCATTTGGGATATTGGGCTAAATAAATAAATACATTTGAATTTGTTTTTTTTTCTTGTCTTTCGGTGTCTCAGAGCCGTCCGTGCAAAACTTGAGTCCTGTTTTTTAACTTGTGCTTTTGTTGTAATCTAGACAATTCTGCCATACATTACATGTTTTAAAAAAAACAATAACACTGGATGCCCTTAAAACTTTAAGTTTATTTGATTTTTTTCAAAAATATATATATATACACGCATTTACAAAATGGCAGTTTATCACGTCAGATCTGTAGATGGGGAGGAGGCATTGCAGATAAACCTTCAGCTTCAGTTGTTAGTGAGCCGCAACAGAAACTATCGAAGCACTGCAGACGCAATACAATACTTACTAGTGAGAGTGACTAATTGCACACGGCAAACAGTCACAAACATACTCAGCATAAAAGGAAAAGAATGAGGAGAGAACAAATACTGGTTAGAGATTTGTAGGAGAGAGCAAGAGAGGACAGCATGCAGGGAGAGGAAATTAGAGAAAGTGAGAACAGAGAAAAGATTAATCCAAAGGAAATGGCAGGAAATGAACACAGCAGAGGTGAGGGACATGGGGAGTTCTTCCAGTAAATATCAAGGAAGGAGTTACAAAGACTGATGGGGAGGTATACAGTAACATGGGAGCAAAACATACTGAAAACATGACTCAGGCATTGGAGAAGAAAAACATAACATCCAAAATGAAAATGTGTATTGTTAGTTGTCTAGGGTGAATTTTCTACTAAAATAAAACAAAAAAGCGAACATCCTGGACTGTATCAATGCTGAAAACCTGAGACGTACATACTTTAACCATGTGTAAAAAAATAAAAGTCTTACATTTACACAAACCAAAAGGCAACAAACGACTGTCAGTCAGGCTCATTCATAAGAAACCAAAAGGTCATTTCTTAGCATGGGAGCACGTGCCAGCACTTGTCAAATAAGACTTTGCCTGAATACTGCATACTGAAGGAAAATAAAAAAGGTTACTAAATGTAGGGGAACTTCAAGGAGAATATGTTCTGTATGTCCAGACACATTTCTTCTACGTGAGGGATTTACCTCTCAAAACTAGACTCTACTGCAACTCTGTAACGGACTCAAGCGGGTCTACCAAGCAAACACTAGCCGAAATTATTCCTGACTATTAATAGATAAGGTGAAGGAAAATACTAAATGACGACGAATCTTACTAAAGAACTGTAGGCGAATTATTAAAAAGTATAAATGCATCTGGACAAACAGAAAACAGCATTAGATGGTAACTTTATCAATCTTTAAACATCGTTTTCTTTGAACTAAACAGGTATCATGTTGCACAGAAAAAACATTTGAAATATTTGGGTTAGCAGCAGCATTTTCCATATTTCATTATACAAGGCTCCCATGTATTTAATCAGCTGTGACGCTTCAACTTGAGTGGGTCAAACCAAGACTTGGATTGCTCACAATTCACTCTCTCCGGCTGGCGTCTGGAGGCGCTTCGCCCACTTATCATCCCTCCATGTGCTCCTGCAATGCAGCAGTGCTACGAGCTGAAGAATGAGAGGGCTGGTGGCGTGTGAGAGAAAGGTTTGGGGAGTGAGGGGGGGGGGGGGAAATCGCAAAGAGGACAGGGGATCAGGTAAATGAAGGGGAAAGAAAGAAAACATGTTGAGATTGTTGTCATTACAAAACGTTTGCTGAAATAATGGCCGACAATGAACAGTTTGACAAACAAACAAACAAACGATCCAGTGTTTACAAGAGCATTTTGTCAATCTGATGGTAATTTGTAGAAGGCTTTAACATTACGCGTGTTTGGCTATGGTGCTCCCATTCGCCACCAAGTATATATCAGCTTTGCATGGAACAATCACTTAACGGTCTCAAAACAGGCAAATGAGACCACTGAGGCAATGAAGCTTTTTGCCTGAATAAAAATGGACAATTTTAACATCCATATTTGTCATATCACTGGAAATTGATCATAATATATTTGGCCACAATCTGGCATTAGAGCCTGTGCTAATGTTTCAGGCTGTACTGGGAGAAACTAGCTCTGGAAACTGAATCCACTCTGATGATGAAGACATGGCACACAATCTAATCCAGATCTGTCTGCATTTAAGTTTACATATTCACATAAATGGTCTAAGATGAGTTCTGCAAAACCCAGAAAAAAAAAAGAAATCTACACTATGCACTAATTGAAATTAAATCACAGCAATATCATACAATATTTACAAAAATAAATTCTGTAGACAAGTAAACTTGTACACCAAGTCTGCATTCACTCATGTTCTGGTTAGTTACACTACAGTCTAAATACCTCAGGCTCAATATTTCTACAGTGGCAATTAATACTGTTCAAATAAACAATTTAAAATGATGTCAACCTGTCTTCACACAATCATTCAATACGAGGACTCAAATCATAGGATATGGTGGAAAGCAGTACCAAATAGTCCTGTTGTTGGTTTAGGGGTACGTTTCCTGACATTCTGGAACCATCTAATCATTACTATTTTGAAGTATTGTCATACATATTTTCACCTAAAACAGTGTGCACCAACACCAATAGTATTCTAGGTCCTCAAAAGCACAAACCTCAAGATTAACCGACCAAAATCGCATCAGAAAGAACTAACTCCACTACAAATGCTGTTTTAATTAATATGCTACACTTTCAGATTTTAATTAAATAATTCTCTTAACTACTGGAAAAATGGACATAAACTCGTCTTCACTCAACTTGCATCTCCTTTATAAATCACTGTCTGCTTGTCTGTTTAACTTTTTTAATTAAATACTTTACCATATGACATTTAGACAGCACAAGTACATGTAGAGTCCTGGGATCTTACTGGTGGCATTTTAGGATTTCGTCAAATTTGTTATGATACTTAATTCATCCGTCCGATAGCAAACTGTAAATATTATTTTACAAACTGCTTTGCAGTTCCATAATAATTTTACTGGGCCAATACTGCCGTCCAAAAAACAGAAGATAGAAAACATTCAACACGGAAGAACTGTGAGGCAACATCTCTGTAGTGCCGTCATCCACCTCCTTCCAGAGAAGTCCCTTTCGCTTACCAGCCTTGCGAACACCAGAGCCAGATGTAGCATACAAACCACTTGTTGTTATTGCTTCTTGAAGAAACAGGTTTCCGCTGATGCAGCACCCCGCAGAATTCACCTCTGGCCGTATTTAAAGATGGCAGCTTAGCTGGCGCTGTTTCTTTTGATTAACGGCTGGTGAGGTTAAGACGGCCACCATGGATGACAGATGGGCTTCCTCACTTTGCTGCGTTGATCGGGGTCTGCTGAATTCCAGGTGCAGGCGGACGTCTACCTGAGGATGATGGAGGCAGATGCCCTCTCTGCCTCTGGCTGCTTTGATTCTGGAGATGGAACTCAGCTTGGAGGGCACGGAGGTGTGAGGAGATCACCTTGATGAAGAACACTTGCCTGAATCCTTTGTCATACACAAAGTCAATGCTCTTCAGGTTGAGACCTTTTCCCAAAAGCTGGCCAACCATCGAATTATTAGAACTTAATTAAAATCAGGAAAAAGACTTAAGACTTCAGTCCATTGCTCTCAGGCCGTACGATTGGGGACAAGGAAGAGAACGCACATCCAACTGTAGATACCTTGAGGGAACTGGGCACAGGACAGGACATACAAACCACCTCTTCTTCTTCTTTCAGACAAACTGCCAGAATCTTCTCACCGTGTTGTCTCACAGTCTCTAAGAGGAATATGTAAAGGTGATCTGAATCTGTAGACTTGACTTCAAACAGGAGCGAGCTGGATGAATGACTTGCAGCTGTTTGTATTTCCTTTTTGGTTGACAAGGCTTGAATCTTCTCGTCTTGGAGCTGTTGACTTGAGGAAGGAAAACACATAACAGAACACTGTTAGCTTTGACATCTGATGGTGGCTACGGAACAGGAACCATGAGGGTGCCTCCCTGATGTTAGTTCTGTGACTTCTTGGCCTCTAATTGCTGAGACTACATGTTTATCCCAAATCTAAAACTTCTCACTCACTTTTCTAGCATTATAGATGTAGTGACATAACTTGGGCGTCAGGATAACCTACAATATTTGAGTGACAGTGTGTGCAGACTCAAGATTTATAATAGTTCTTATCCGAGTGTCAGAAATTACATCTGAAATCTGAATCCAAGAGTATTCTGAATGTATCTTTCTACACGAGTCTTCTAAAGTTTGCCAACTACTCTGAAAAGGCTGAAGTGTCTCAAGTGCAGTGCATTGTATATGTAAGGATCCATTATGGCCCCTTAGCAGCTCTCTTTATGGTGTTACCCCCCCCCCCCCACCCCCTCAAGAGGCAGCCAAAGCGGCTGTGCTGGTTTTGCAGTCTATCTTTTCAGGGTCACCGGGGTAGAAGGTGACACCTAGCCCAGTAAGAAAGGTCATACAGGAGTCTAAACAAGAGAAGCCCAGATTGGACTGCACATACTGCACCAGCAAGTCGGGCCTGAACCTGCGGACAGAGGAAACGGAGAAATGAGGATCTCATAAGTTACAAGGATCTAAAATGTGCAAGTATATCTTTCTGGATCTTTACTTACGTTTTGACCATTGCCCGAAGTGCAATCTTTCTTTCCCTCTCTGTAAACTTGTCAATGAGGTATGAAGCCATGCGCGGGGCTTCCTTGTACAGCTTAAAGAAACGGCGATAGTTTCCTAATGCCCAGGCAGCACGGAGTGCGAGAGCATGAGCCACACACACATCTGCCCGCAGTGCCGGGGTCAAGTACACCAACTCAGTGGTCAGATCTGAGGGGAAGATAAATGGCCAAAGTTAAAATATGAAGGCAAAGGGTGAGAACGTGATGTGCAACAGTGACTGGAAAAGGAAACTGAGTTTACAAGCACAAAATATTATGGTTTTTGACATGGTATTGTCTTCCCTGACAATATTCCTACTAAGCCGTTTACATGGCCAATGAAAATGAATACTTCACTTTTAATCCTAATTCCCATGCAGCCAATTTACATGTTGATGAACACGGCAAAGTATGGAGTTAATTTTCATATTTCGGCGTGATAAACGTCACGTTAGTAGAAGTACGCAGCTGCAGTCGCTTGTGCAATTTACGGTAAAGCTTTCCACCACTTGTTCGACCGTGTGAACAAAGACCATCTCTTCATTTAACCACCTTCTTGAAAATGACAACGTTGTTATATTTGCACAAATGCAAAAACCTGCTGATATACAAGTCTTTCATAATGTTTCAAAGTAGATGCGTTTCTCCTTCCGGCCCAAAATGTGGGCTTTTCTCTACCACCAGCCTAACCAGCGGTAGTTTGTTTGTGTACAACACACAGACCGTAAACAGGCAGGAGAATGTGTGTCGCAACGGCTGTAAAAACATCAAACACTGTATGCATGTCCAAAGAATGTTCCTGAAAACCTGAACATTATCGGCATATCCCACACGCCGATATCCAAAACAGAATATATTGCTTACATGACCCGTATGGAATTTTGAATAGAGTCATATTCAGAATAATACTGGAACATTAGTGTGCATGTAAACGGTCGGTGTGAGCATACCTCCAGAGTTTTTAGTGAAGATGTAATACAGCAATCTGTATGCTGTAAACTCTCCAATGTTCTCTGAGGGATTGTCCTTGTACAGGGCCTTCAGCTGGGTCTGGCACTGGTTGAACTCTTCATGGTCTCCCTGTAGATAATTAACATACAACTAGTATTTAGAAAATGTACCAATATAATTTTCAGCTACTGCGGAACTTATTAAAAAGGACTCACCTTTTCCAGAGCAATGCGTGCATGACACTCGTACACTTCCACCGTGATGTCAGTACGAACTCCTTGGACCTGAAGGGGACAAATAAACTAATTTAGAAAACAAATACAAAAACCCAAACAGAAGTTAACATTGTAAAAAGACTAAGACAGAGCGCCAAATTAAACATTTATGAACATAACTAACCGTGAGGTCCTGTCGTACGGACTTCATCTGTTCGCAGGCATAGGTGTAGTCCTGGTGGGTTTTCCAGTGGAGTTTCACAGCCTGCAGAGATTTTCTCAGGACCTGGATTAAAAAACAAGTTCAGAAAAAGATCAAAGTCTGGATCTTGATCTTTTGTGGTGTAGAAGGAGACATAGAAATACTCAAAATGTTTCAGCTTATGTCATACCCTTCTTCACCCTTGTTTTATGCAACTTGTAAGGTACAAAGTATGCTGAAAAACTGACTGAAGAAAACCATAAACACATATATTCAGTATCTCTCAGACAATAACTCTGAAGAGTGACAGTAAGAATACATTAAAAAGGCTGATATAAGTGTACCACTTACATGCACTGGGCGCACAGTGGAGGGGTCGGGGGCACAGGTGAGCCTCAGATAGGGCTTGGTGATGTCCTGGCATGTTCCCACAATGGGGCAGTCCTCCCAGCTGAGGCCCTCCTGTGTGCCATCAGGTAAGTCAAAGGAATTGATGGAGAGAACGAGGGGCTCGGAGCGAAGCTGCTTGTGGAAACGAGCTGCTCTGCTCTGCTTCTTTGCTTCTCTGTTGGGGTCATGGAAATCAAGACCGGCGTTGCCACCCTTTCTCTTCTTTCCAACAGCTGCATTGGAATCGTCCATGTTTCTCCGTCCTCTGTTTGCTTTTCCTCCTCTTCCTCGTCCTCTCTCTCCGCCTCCACGTCCCCTATCCCTGTCATTACCACGACCACGTGCACCTCTTCGCCGTGACAGCTGAGGTCGGAGGTCACTGGAGATGCTGCTGTCTGATTGGGAGCCTGAGTCACTGGTAGCATAGAGACAAAAGACTTTTAAAAAGGGGAAATACACAGGACGCCTACAGTAACCCAAGAAAAGACGGGGAAATGTTGTCTTACCTGCGTCGGTGCCTTGGGTTGCTGCGGTCCCTGTTTCGGCCGTGGGAGGGGGATGGGGAGCGGGAGGAGGACCGGGAGGAACTAGAAGATGGACTCCTTTGAGAAAATATATTCCTGTAGTGGCCCAATCTGTGTCCACCACCCCTGCCTCTTGAAGATGCAGCCGCTGTACTTCCACCACGGCTAATTGAGCCATCTGATGTCCTCTGGGACGCAACAGCTTCCCAACGAGACGGCTTGACCTTTAGTCTGCCAAACAAAATAAGTAATATTTCTTGTTTAGAAATCATGTGAAGTGGTTGGAAGAAATTTAAAATCTTAGATAGCAATTAATCTAACGCCAGGCAAACATTATTCCACCACTAAACTCACTCTGGCAATGGCTCATGAGCCCAATCAATGGTGTAAGCAGAGCCATCCTTCAGGCGATCCTGCAGAACTTCCTTTAGCACCTTCTCTGTGCGATCTTTGTCTTCCTCGGTCTCACAGGCTGTAAAACAGCGCTGCACGTATTCCTTCATGGCTTGGGGCCAGTCCTGGGGTCTGGAGAGAAAGCATATTAAGTCAACATAATATTCACCAATTCTGTCTTTTTTCATTTGTAGGGACAGACGGGTTCTCACCGCATCTGAACACCTCCAGATGAAGTACTGGCAGAAGTCAGGGAGGAAGGAGTTGGATTCAGTCCTGAGGGCTGCTCGCCTGGAGGGAAAGTCTGATTGGACATCGGAGCACACTGAACCTGGTAAGGCCTCTTGTGAATATTGAACTTCACAGAAGCTGCCCCAGGTGCCTCTGTGAGAACAAAAGGAATATCGTTTAGAAACAAAAACTAACAGCGTCATGGTGGTGTTTATTAGTTATGTTCAGTCTTTTATGATACTGAGATTAAACTTTACTTCTTTAGTATAAAGAATCTGGATATCTGGATTCAGAATGCAGAACCACAACATTGGTCCCGGCTTCATACAATAACAATCCTAGTAACTCACTTTCAGGCATGTACAGAGCAAGATGACCCTCTCTATGTACTGTGCAGGAATATACTTTTTCTAATCGTAATGTTTTCTTTGATTAAAGTCAATACACATCAGTGAAGTACTGATTATTTAAATAACACAATTTCCTCCAACAAGAGGAATGTTTAAATCCCACATTAACCCAGATTTCTTCCTTCTGTCTGCATCGTCTAAAACGGCAGTTACATTATTAGTCAAATATAGTTTTGAGTTAGTCGAAACAAGCCTGTAATTACTGCACTCAAATGCAAAAATGGAAACAGTCGAGATAACATGTGTAGCTGCATCAGAGAATAACAGTGAAGTTATTTAGTTGAGAGAATGTTATACATGTCAGCCACCTCTACAAATTAAAAATCTTACGTTTCATGCGGTGCCAGAGTTGCTGTCCTTGTTTTTGGTTTTTGGTTTTATTCGCCTCTCCTCTGCCAAGCCCCGTTACATACTGGCCTGGCTGCTGCTGCTGCTGCTTGCTGCTGCTGTTGGGAGTTATTCTGAGAGGGCTGATAGGAGTTCTGGGCCTGGAAGCCCTGCCCATAGTTAGGCCTTCCCTGGGAATGATTGTAAACTTGCATTTGGTTGGGGTCACCAGATGAATATTGCATGGAGTTATTGGCATTGTACGCATTTTGTGATGAAGGAGGGGGGTACTGGGAGTTGGATGGGGGAGGAATAGGTGGAGGTGGAGGAGGGGGGGGTTTGTCTGAGGTGGTAGGGCTCTGGGGTGTAGCAGGGGGAGGAGGTTGTGGTTGAGATGGGTAGCCGGGGGACTGGTCTTCCATTCCAGGCACTGGAGGAGGCTATGAAAAGAAAGAAGGGAAAATAGCTATTTTAAGCAACTTTTTGAAGAAGAAGATACAAAAACAGTTCACACAACTACAGTCATACTTTTAAAAATTATTTTAAAAGTGTGTGTGTATATATAAAAACAGGCTTTAATTTGCCAGGTGCTAATATTTATAGCTTTGTAAAAATCTAAAGGGTCAGTCACAAAACCTCATCAATTAGGTCCATGATTATAACTGACATTAGGGGGTCTGTGAATAACTACAAATTCTTGTTATGTACCTGGCCATTAGAGGGGGGAGCTCCCGGGTAAGGCCCTGGGGGTGCACCATACTGATTTGGTGGATATGCAGCTCCATACTGGAAATTCAAAGAAACCCATGTAGTCATTCTAGAACTGTCTCCCGTCTTCTCAGCATCAGACATTATTTTAGGAGCTATGCGCCTGGCAGCCAACAGTGTTGAATGCAGTAGATGCATTTGTATTAAATTTTATTTTACGGTAAAATATTGACAAGAACACATTTATTTTCTGTACTTACTGGACCCATGGGGTAGTAGTAATTATAGGGATATGTGTATCCAGGATAGTGCTGCTGGGTTTGCTGGTACCATGGATAGTACTGCTGCTGCTGCGGCTGTGGTGGCTGCTGTTGTGGCTGCTGCTGTGCTGGCTGCTGCTGCTGAACGGCAGCAGAGTCATTTACTGCTGGCTGAAACTGATCGGCCTGAAATTACACACATGCATGAATAGACTTGTTATTTTAATACAGGGCAGAGAGCAAGGATCTGTTCGAAATCGTATATTAACATACTAGTCATACTGGATATGATGTAAAATTGAGTATATAGTGTGTTGCAACTGCATAGTATCTTGATTCTGTGTACACGAGAAATTCCTGGAAGTAAACTATATTAGCAAGAATTCCTGAGTGTGAGACGTGAGCTTACTGGACATACTCATTCGCCCCAAAATGCATTCAGTCCCTTCAGACTGTCAAATGGCAGAAATGTTCTGTTAAGTGTTCCTTTCAGTACCTTTTATTGTGTCAATACTGTGTGAATGTTTTTGTACATCTTCTTTTAAAGGGGACTAATAGGGTTCTAATCTTTAAATGGTAGTTGATCTGATCTTTTTTTTATTTATTCAGATGTTCTGTGTCCATAAAAAAGAAGAGAGAGAGACACACAAAGAAATAAAAGCACACCTCTGCTGTGGCGGTCCGGTTGGCTTGTGCATTCTTAGCAGAGCTCTGACTCTGGTTAATGGACGCTAATGCTTGTCTTGCTTTCTCCCATTCTGGGTTTTCGTGAACCTGGCCATCCCCAGAACCACCATAGGACCTGCCATCAATAGAAGAACATGAGTATTAGTAATGTAAATGCTTTAATTTAATCATCTTAAAAGTCTTGAGGTTAAGTATCACATCATTGATAAACTAATAACATGATATAAAAACAAATATACAACATATTGTATAACAGGTTTGGCTGGCAAAGTTAACGTTTACCATCTTGTGTCAAGACAGGCGTGAGCCAAAAGTTAAAACACGTTGGTTTATACGTTTACGGTGACATACTTAGCAGTTGACTTAACTTTATGTTACATGCAACTGTTATCTTATCAATTTGGTCAAAGCCAAGCATCTGTTACCATCACATCCGAAGCCTGCACTAATATATCTGTTAAAACGGGTAACGTAAGTGCTACCTTAGGTCGTACGAACATTATCTTATTAACATTACAGCTTACTACGGCAAACCCTTTCTTCGATACAGAATACAGTCTATAAAACACTAACGTTAGCGTTAAGCAGGCTAGCTCTCTGTTAACAAAACTAACGGCCTGTTGTAGCTAGGTATGCTAACATTAGTCTTGTCAACACCCTAAACTGAGCTAACGTTAATGATCATTAACTCGAGATTATAGCTGGTCATTTCTACCATATCATACAATATATTAGCGTTATAGTCTTAAATTATACTACATCTATTTAATTGCCCATGAGTTGCGAGTCTTCTGTAGCAAGTAAGTGCGACCTACCAGTTTGTTGTAGGGGTTGCTTGTGTCGTGTTGGCCGCCATTTCGACACTCTGGCTAGCGTTAGAAAGCTAACGCTTAGACCGTTGGTCGCTAGCTAAGCTAGGTGGCTAACTTCGTTAGCTCGCCTGCTAAACCAAAACGTAAACAAGATGTCTTGACACGGTGATACAAGAAGAGCTGTCAGCCGACCGCGTCTAATGTCAATATATTCAAACAAGTGAAACTCTAATGTGCTTTCCTTAAAGGTGCAAATAAACAAAAGAAGTGGACAATCGCATATTTGCTTCCTTCTTCGTTGATGACCAACTTCGTCTGACAGACTGTGGAGATACAAAATGGCAGATAAGTAAAACTGGCCAAGTCAACTGACGGTGTTAGAGGGTGTGTTTTTGCCCAGAGTAAATCCTCTCAGGCAAAGCTTCCTCCCGTGTTACTCCACCTTCTATACCGCCCCCTACAGGCTCCACCAATCACATGTCAATCTTTAAATTTAGGCTACAGCCGTATTCATCCGTTAGCCTGTCAATAATAACGACTGGGACGGGATTGTAATGCCTGACAGGCTAAACACAGGACATACATTTCCAAAGGATCTTCACTTTTCTCAAATGGGTAGTGACAAATAAAATAAAACTTTAATCAGTAATAAGGGGTGGAAAAAGTATTATATATAATTTACATACATATATATATATATATAGTATAATATTTTACTTAAGGAAAAGTAATGCAAATACAAGTAAACATCCTTTTTGAAAAAGAATCAAAGTAGTATCAACAACATATACTTTAAAAGTACTCATTTTGCAGAATAGACCATTTAATATATAATCACTAATTAATATTATATCTCTGGATTATAAATAATCATTAATGTGTAAGCATCCCTGCTGGTGAAGTCCATAAAGCTGGAGGTCATTTCAACTACTTTATTTACTGCTGGGTATTTTAATCTATAGTTATACATCATCATTTCATGTAAATACTCAGGTAAAGTGCAGGTACCTCATAATTGTACTTAAGTAGGCCTACAGTACTTAAGTAAATGTATTTGGTTACGTTCCACCCCTGCAAACATACACATACATATATATGAAACACCAATTATCCATCTAATCCCCAATTAATACTAAACATCAGGTGTTGTGATCCCATATGTTGTCAACATGACATCTGAGCAAAACATTATTCAGTATGATTGACCATATTTGAGCAACTGGGCAGCTTTCATTTTACCCAATCAATGATACTATGTATGTTTTTAATGTTTGTTTTTTCAAAATTCATAGATTTTATGTATTCTCATCAGGGTATATACATTTTTCTTATTACCTTCCTGTGAAGCATACACAGCTGCAGGATGTGTTTACATATGTGTGTGTGTGTGTGTGTGTGTGTGTGTGTGTGTGTGTGTGTGTGTGTGTGTGTGTGTGTGTGTGTGTGTGTGTGTGTGTGTGTGTGTGTGGGTGTGTGTGTGAGTGTATTACAAAGAGGAGTCATATCCTGTCAGACAGTCTCTCCCACACTTCATCCTCCAAATCATTCCAGCTTTTTGGAAGTACATACAGTTATGCTTTGCTACATTACACATATTTTTCAACTGTTGTAAGGTTCAGAAATATGCTGCACAGCAATGAACAGCAGGGCTCAAAATGTCTTCTTAAATATATAATCCTCTTGGATACTAAAACAAAACACTCATACTCAACTAACTTCTGTCATTTATAACTTTTTTGGGGAGGACTTGAGATTGATGTATTGCCTTTTAATACTTTTTGTGGGCATTATCTGATAAATATAACACTGTATTTAGTGAAATTTCCAGCTGATTTCTCATATTGAATGATACCATGTGTCTTGCGAAGGAATAATTTGTTCCCATTGTTGTCTTGTCGGCTACATCATCACACAAATATGTCGAGCATTTGTGACATATTCTCACAAACAATGACTCACTAGCCAGCACCATTGTTTTAATTCCTGGGGACTGGTAATGCTTCTGTTTCTTTAACCCATGGGAGGAAGCTGGACTCTTAAATAGCATCTCTACTCCACTTCTGTTCTCATCTAAATTCAAGTTTTCTCCAGTTGTTTGTTTTAAGGAGGATTCCCTACTTCTTGGTTGGATGAGTGAATGAATGTGGGGTTAGATATGTGAGTTAATTATGCACCAGTCTGACAAAAATGTTCCGTTGACAGTAAAGTAAAGTAACGCCACTGACAGCCTTCCATCATAATTTCAGTCAATTATAAGTCAAACCCTTGTTGTCAGTTTGACATTGAATGTGTCTGGTATGCTGGTGTAGCATTAAGCATAACTGCAGCCTGAATACTGTTATAAACATGTAAACTACATTTAATATTATGATATATTGATTTCTTGGGTTTATGTTAAACAGTTCAAACATATTTTAGGCTGATTCCAGTATTTTAAAACACCTGTAGAGAGTTTTAAATAGCATTTTGAAATTCATGTTGGTAAACAAATATTTTATTTTAGTAATTTTCTTCGAGGTTTCCTGGAAAGAACTAAATACAGGAAAAATAGAGACAAAGCTAGACCATTCATTTAGTTTGAGTTGTGTTTAGTTTATATATATTTAAAATGTTCACTCATCATTGCTCAGCGTTACACTGGGTGAGCTGTTCCTTCATTACCATGAACATGGGCGCTGTAGTTCATTTGAGACACTGACTATTACACAAAGCGTGTATTATTCCTCAGCTGAAAATAGTCCCCAATAAACACACTATTTGACTATTGTTTAAGTAGCGTTTGTTAAGAAAATGATTAAGCATTTTTTGAAAATATATATTTTTTAACTATTTACTCCCTTCAAGAGAAACTAATGGGCTCGAGAACTAACAACACAGTGTTGGTCTCTGTTGTGATTAACAATAATAATAAAAATATAGAATATTGCTAGCCTTGAACCTTTTAATAGTGCTTAGAAAATAATAGTAATAATTAAATATAGTTTAAATAAGCTTAGTATATTGTTTGATTCTAATTCAAACCTGATTTATTTTTTATTCTAGATGGTATTATTTCAATTTTGTGTCATATTTATTCTCATTATTAACGTCATAATATGGTAACAAATTAAACAGCAAAGTAAAAAATAAATGTTATTTTAAAGATGTAAAATTAAAGGTGACATTATGACAGTTACAATTATACTTTTACAAGTTGTTTTTATGTTTATACACATGACCCACATACACATAAACTTCCAGTCATCTACCTGGTTCCCGTTGCTTGCTTATTAAACTGTTACTCACAATGATACCGTAACATAACGTAAGAATCTGCTGTGTGTGCAGAGCTTACTGTAAGTCTCGTTCATGTCACAACGTCTGGTAAAGTCGACACAGATATTTTGATCCAGCTCTCCCCAATAAGTGCGCGTCACTTCCTCAGCCCATGCCCATCCCTTTGGAAGAAAAAAAGAAAACTCACACCGACAAACGACGGCGAGAAAAAGAGCGAGGGAAAAGTCGAGAGGGAAGCTAAAGTCAAAAAGCCAGATGAAAAAGTTGGATACTGAAGAGCTAACCAACCAAACACCAGAATATTCTCTTTAAAGTAAGTTTTCCATACTTTGAATGTGTCGCTGACGCTCATTCAGGTCAATTGATTAGTTCTACATTGATACAAACGGTCACTGCTTTGTCAATAAGTGTAACCCTCGCGTGCTCTACATAGGCGTTATAAGTGCTATATTTAACTAATATAAGATACCATTTACTTGAACTATTATTGGAAAGTATTGAGAGTTGGGGTAGGCCTGTAGACAAGCCCCCTCCCCTACCAAATCTAACTCTCACACATGCCCTGAAAAGACTTTCTCTTGTGTATATTCTGGTTTGCATTGTATGATGTTGATAAAGACATTGACCTTTAGGTGGCTAAGCCTGTAAGACATTATCAGATTTATGGGGTAATATTGGTTTCCATCTACTGTAACAGTTATTAACCTAAAATCTTTTTTCTTTTCATGCTGATATCTTCATGTATTGCCCACCACAGCTCAATAGCTTTGGTGTTATAGATTAATTTATTTGTTGAAAAAGTTACAGTTTTGTTTTCATCCGCATACACCCCTGAGGGTAGAGAAAAATATGTGCTAACGTTGCATGAGTGTGTTTCAAGTACAAGTCTCAGCATGGCCTTCACAGCCGCGCCAGTGCCAAAATGCTCATTGGTGTCCCACAATGTTGCACAACATAGTGAAGTGTTGACGCTGCCCTGTCTTATCAGGAGGCTGGACTGGGGCTTCAGCATTTCAGTTTCTTACTGCACAATTTTTGTTTTACACTTATGTTATCTCATTTCAGGGTTACTGCTATTCACTCTTATTTAAATACAAATTCTCTCTGTTTTGCCTCCTTCTTCCCCTCTTCCTCAACCCTTCTACAGTCATGCCGCTGCACAAATCAACCCGGGCACCTCGCCTGGACCCCACCATGATCTCAGCTCCACTGGGTGACTTTCGCCACACCATGCACATTGGGAGAGGAGGTGATGCCTTTGGGGACACCTCCTTCCTGTCCACTCTTGGCCCGAGCTCGGCCAGCCCTGACCCGGGGAGTTCAGGGATGACGCCAGATGCAGATGCTCAGGTGGCAGTCAACCACAGTGATCTTCATACAGACGCTCCAGGAAGCCCACAGAACAATGAGCTTCAGCACTCAGAGTCAGTGTCTTCATTCGACCTGGATCTAGATCTAGGCCCGTCTATGCTGGGGGACGTACTCGGGGTGATGGACGGTTTGGGGCTCGACGAGGAGGATGTGTTCAACCCCAAAAGTGGCACATCCTTGGAAAAAGAGGCCATGGAGAAGTCTGTGAACATGCAGAACGAGCTGAATGGGAAAAACTTGGTTGGGTTGGATGTGAACCAGGTGGGAGACAGCAGGATAGCAGATGGGAACGGGAGCAAGCCGAAGGGGCTACGACCAAAAGTGCGATTCAGTGACAAACGAGAGGAGATAATTCGCCTAGCATCCGAAGAGGAAGAGGGTCAAGGGTTTGACTTCCAGGATGAGGATCAGCTGGCGTGTCGTAGTCCAACGAGGGGTGAGAGTGAGAGCGTAGTAGGGGGAGGTGAAACCGAGGTCACCAATCACAAAGTAGATTTGCCACCTAGTCCGGCCTCATCACATAGCTCAGAGTATGAAGGAGTCACCCTATTGGACAGGAGGAGGGTTGACAGCTGCCACTCAGAGACTGATTCAGAGGAGGAGGAAGAGGGACGGGGCTACACATTTGAAGATGAGTTTGATGATGAAATTGGTCTATAGGGGATAGGTACGGTTTCCCCTTGAAAACAGATCTTTGCTGTCAAGTAAATCAAGTATACTGTATTTTCCTAAACTCATAATTTCAGCATCATTTGAATGGGAGTCTTACACAGATTGCAAACTGGGAGATTTACAGTTTGACGACGTTACTCAACTGGAAAAGACATTTTATGTTTTATCTGTGAGGGTAGCAGATTTGCAATAGTAATTTTGATCAGAAAAATCTATTTGTTATCGAGGATATTACAGTGAAAGGTTTGTAGCACTTTGATTTATTTCATTGACCTGGAAGCTTTGCTATGACAAACTAAATTAATGACGCTTGTGTTGTCAATTTACATTTTTTCTTATTTGCCATCTGAAGCACACACACAGGTGTTTGCGCTTTATGTTATAGTGCCTTAAAGAGAGCTGTATTCTTACATTATTGTACCATGTGCTATATCAATGTCTTAATAATTAATTCTCATACTGCATGTTTATTACAATCTCCATGTCTTCTCTTTGTTAAATGCATTTAATGAGCTTTACAAATGGATCCCAGAGACAAGTCAGAAAGGTTATCCTGTGTTTAATTAATTACTGTGAATTTGTCACATTCCAACTCTGACAAGTTTCTCTGGTTCCGTTTAAAACTTTGGTTTCCATAGTGCAGTTATTAAGCATGTTTTCAAGTTACCAAAGCGTTTCTTTGGGCTGTGGGGCTGGACTAATAGTCCAATGCTAAGACAATCATGGGATTTTAAGGTCAATTGTAAATTAGGACCAGCGATGTATTTTTGTACATGTTTGCTTGTATAATGTTTGTATTTTATTTCACAATGCTGTAAAAAAGGGAGAGACCATTATGCTCATCTGTTAAATGCTGGTTTAAACACATTTGTTATCCTTTGGTTTAATACGGATTAAAGTGAAAACAATAAAACAGTTATTGGGATTTTGAAATATTTCACCGTAACTTTCTTTGGTAATGACTGCTGGGTGAAACAAAACATAGTATTCAGTGTCAATCTAAAGATCCTTTTATGTATAGCTACTTCCTGAAAGTAATGATGTGCTTTCCTCCATTATAAATAAAAAACACAGTAAACCAGTCTCTCTTTGAAAACATTATTTTTAAGAAAACAACCTAAAAACTGTTTTAAACATTTTATTTTAAGCATGTAATAGAGAATGCCTAAAATAGCTTGCACATCTGTAAGACATACAGACTTAAAGTTCAAAGATTATAACACCGTATGGTTCCTGCTTTGGCCAATAAATGTCAAAGAACAATTATTACCAATAGATCCGAGTTATGTACATTATTACAAAGCTCCTTAATGATGAAACAGAGTTTACTGCTCATTACACATTAAATGTGTATTACTCAAGTACATGCAAAAAAACATCATGTTCCTCTCAAACACTACACGGATATTGTCCTGAACACGTTGAATCCTGACAGAGCCGTGGAGATCATCACTCCAGGTATCTGTGGGTGCCAATGGACCTCCTTGATCTCCGACTGACCCTGGTGCAGGAACAGCAGTTGAGGGGGCAAGTCCTTCAGCCCCTCCACCCTGGCACCCACATCACTCGACTCCACAGACAGATCCCACTGGCTGACGACGTCGTCCGCTCCCGAGGCGGCGAACACACTCGAGTCTGCGGGGCTCCACTCAACGGACGTGATGGGAGCGCTGTGCTGCTTGAAGTTCGCCACAGGCCGCCCAGTCTACAAGTACAAGAGGGAGAATATTCATCCCGTACAGTATCAGGTTACAGAAATATCAACCCTGACATGCATACGGATTTATAAATCTGTATTCTCCGCTTTTTGTTCACAAGCGCCAACCCAAATTGACTGAAGCTGCGTTTTGAGTGAGTTCACACTGACAAGTATGGACACTTCTCACCCTCAGCGGTCGCCATCTTGGCTACGTACAAACAAGTAAAACAATGTAAATCTTTAATGCAATTGTCAATTGAGCAAACAAGGTGTGAAGCTATTTTGGCGGGTGACAATCGTGGTCAAATGTTGGCGGTAGTGCTAGGTGCGTTTTCCCATTTACAATCAAGAAGAAAGAAAAAAAGGAGAAGCGGTCAATTGTTGTGATCATTTCCGGTAAGTGCACAACCGCCGTGTTCAATTTAGGACAACGCGAGCCTGTCAAATACAGTCGAGTACAGAACGTAACGGAAGTATTTGAATTGAGACGCTGCATTGGTGTAGCAGTCCGATTCAAAAGGCAAATAAAAAATGGATTCCTGCATTAGAATGAAGGCAACTGTAGTAATGACACACTATTGTGTAACAGGCACAAGATGGAACAAAGTTATTAGTTAGGTGCGGCCAAACTGAAGGTGTTCGACTATGATGGTGTGTAAATACGACAAGCAATGTTATCTTATAGCGCTAATGATGGGTTACTTTGTTGTGATAACACTCACTGATCAACAGTAAGATCTTCATTTGGTCAAATATTAACAAGTTAGAACTTATAGTTGTGTTAACTGAGTTATTTTGAGTACTCATAAAGTTACTGATTTTAGAACCTTTGGTTTTTACCTTAAACTGTCGAAGGTCCCATACTTTCAGAAGCCCGTCGTCCCCTCCTGACAGGATGAATGGTTCGCTCCTGTTCCAGCTGATCACATTGATGTCTGATGAGTGAGCTTCATTAGCTGCAAGCATTGAATTGGGCGGAGCACGGATATCCCAGACGCGAATAGATTGATCCACCGAACAAGATGCAAAAACCTGAGGCAGAAAACATACTGAGATTAGAACCTTCAGATCAAATACAGACTTGATCGGTCTTCCCCAAACAGGAAGTACGTTTCTTTTTTAGTGTGTGAGAGTTGGGTTCTCATGTTCATAATTTGTGTGTAATGCATTTTGCAAACCTCGCTACATTAAGAAATTAAAGTCAACACCAGTCAGGTTGCGCAGGGCCGGTCAAACAGAGTACACTCATAGAAGCTAAAAGGTAACCACCCATGTGAGGCTGTACAGGCTCACATCCACATACCACAAACTAGTTTGGCAACTACTTAAAATCGCTTTTGTTTTTTTTTGTTACAACACAGTGATGGGACATCGTTCAAGTTTTAACAGGTGTCAACATATTTTCACTGATTCGGTCAGTCATCTCAACACAACCTGTTCTTCCATCCAAACACCTGTAAAGCACTGGTGAGCAGGGAGGATCCCTTTGACATTATTAATCCAGATGGACACGTGTTGACAGAGTTTAAAAGGAATACGGGGGTTTTCATATAGTTTTGAGGTTTTTAAATGTGGCTCCCATTTACTTCAATTCATTAAGACTTGATGTCCTGTTTTTTGATTCTTCGTGGAGGCATGAAATAATAACAAACTTTCACTCAAGAATTCAAGGTACCATGGGGTGAGGGATTGATATATTGGTAATTTCGTGGGGGAAGTATACCGTGCCGACTGCTAAAGCACCATGTACGGTCCCTCAGTCTGACCCGTGGTCACCATTTTCCTACAAACATACTGTAGCTTCAGTGGGCGACCACTGCAGGTCCTCCACAGACTTGCTGTGGGAGCTGAAAGGTCGCTGGTCAATCTGCCATGAAGTCCCTCCCTCTCGTGGCTCCCACACATGGATGTTTTTTTTGCAGTCTCCACTGACGAGGCGACCTGTTAATAAAAGTACAAACACAACACCCTTTTTTGCTTTTGGCTGATCGACACACACACACACACATATGCTTATATACTTCACCTCATCCAAACTGAATGTTAACAGTTATGTAAAATATGACCTAAGTATCATGACCATTTTAAGGTTAAATATATTTAATATCATAACTTTCTAGTTATGATACCTCTCTGGGAACCATCACCTTATCGTGGTGGAGAGGTTTGTGTGTCCCTATGAACCTGAGAGCTGTGTTGTCTGGAGCCTAGTGCTCCTGGTAGGGTCTCCCAAGGCAAATTGGTCTCAGGTGAGGGGCCAGACTAAGAATGGTTCAAAAACGACTTCATGAAAGAAAGGGAAAGGAAAGGAGAGACCCTGCCCGGAGGAAGCCCGGGGCCCCCGTCTGGAGCCAGGCCCAGAGGGAGGGCCCGACAGCGAGCGCCTGGTGGCCGGGTTTGCCACGGAGCCCGGTCGGGCACAGCCCGAAGAAGCTACGTGGTGCCTCCCATCCATCCATCCTGTGGGCCCACCACTCATGGGAAAAACCGCTGGGGTCGGATGCGCTGTCATACGGGTAGCAGTGATGGTCAGGGACCTCGACGGACCAGACCCGGGCAGCAGAGGCTGGCTCTGGGGACTGTGGAACGTCACCTTTCTGTGGGGGAAGGAGCCGGAACTAGTGCGGGAGGTGGATCGCTACCAGTTGGATCTGGTGGGGCTTACCTCCACGCACAGTCTTGGCTCTGGAACCGTACTCCTGGATAGGGGTTGGACTCTATTCTTCTCCGGAGTTGCCCAAGGTGTGAGGCGTCGGGCCGGGCCGGGGCTCTCAGCAGGAAACCGGTGGATTGCCTACTCCGGGTAGGGAATGAGCCATTACCCCAAGTGAAGGAGTTCAAGTACCTCGGGGTCTTGTTCGCGAGTGAGGGGATAATGGATGCGAGAGATTGGCCGGAGAATCGGAGCAGCGGGGGCGGTATTACAGTCACTTTACCGCACCGTTGTGACGAAAAGAGAGCTGAGCCAGAAGGCAAAGCTCTCAATATACCGGTCGATCTTCGTTCCTACCCTCACTGTATGGTCATGAAGGCTGGGTCATGACCGAAAGAACGAGATCATGGGTACAAGCGGCCGAAATGGGTTTTCTCAGACGGGTGGCTGGTGTCTCCCTTAGAGATAGGGTGAGAAGCTCAGCCATCCGTGAGAGACTCGGAGTAAGAGCCGCTGCTCCTTTACGTTGAAAGGAGCCAGTTGAGGTGGTTCGGGCATCTAGTAAGGATGCCACCTGGGCGCCCCCCTAGGGAGGTGTTCCAGGCACGTCCAGCTGGGAGGAGACCCCGGGGAAGACCCAGGACTCGGTGGAGAGATTATATCTCCTCACTGGCCTGGGAACGCCTCAGGATCCCCCAGTCGGAGCTGGAGGATGTGGCCCGGAGAAGGGAAGATTGGGGTTCCTTACTGGAGCTGCTGCCCCCGCGACCCGATCCCGGATAAGCGGTAGACGGATGGATGGATGGATGGAACTTTCTAGTAGTTCATACATGCATTATTATTATATCCATTACTTTTCTATCATAACACCTCCTACACTCCTGATGAGGGTCCCTCTCTGAATTGCCCCACCCAATTTGTTCCAATTTTATTGTGTGAGGTTGTGCACGTGTTATCCTCTATAACTGCAACGTAGAATAACACTAATAATAATTTTATTTGGTAGAAAGTTGAGCCAAGGACCAAGTAAATGCACTTTTTTTCCATGTGTCAACAAGGCCAGAATGTGTGCATCTGCAAGTCTTCTTACAGGTAAAGGAGACACTTACCCGGCACTGTAGGGGACCAATCAACAGCGAAGCCTTCACTCATGTGTCCCGAGAAGCTGAAGAGAGCTGTGGCTTCTTTCTGCTGTTTGACGAAAGCAGTCATAGCAGCAGAACTGTGCACGGCTTCCAGCTGAGGTTGGAGGTCAAATATCTCTACCTGTCCCTTATCGGACCAGACGGCAGCCAATGACTGCTCTCCACGTCGGGTCACCTGATTAATCAGAAACAAAATCAGTAATTAGGAACGCTAGACAAGTAACATTTCTGATACAGGAGTTCATACACACGTTTAGAATCTGATAGACCAACATACTCTGACTCTGTTAATCCCTCCATAGTGAGGCATCATGGCCAGCTCCATCTGTGGCTTCTTATCTTCATCCTCATCATCGTCTTCGTCACTCTCTTCATCGCTGCTTTCATCCCCCTCTTTGTCTTTCTCTGTTCCATGAAGGTTTTGCATGCGTATGACAATGAGTCTGAAAGAAAGTAAAATGATGTCCGTCTTCACAGGGCTAAGTTTCAGTATGAAAGTAAATAATCTTATATTTTATAAGATGTTTTCCCACCATTCAACTGACCCTTTTCAAAAAGGAAAATCCCCAACTCTTTCAATGCTGTGTGGATGATGTCAAAACAGAACTGAAACAAAACCCAACTGTGACCGATGGACCAGTTCCAACACTCTCCTGTTTAAACTTGTATATTTTGTCATTTCTACCTCTGCAACAACAAAAGCGTCCATACAATATTCATAATAATAATGTCAGTGGAGCTTTCCCCACATGCAATATACTTTTAAGAGTAACTAAGTTAAAGATTTCTTAGATAAAGTAAAGTTTTACCCTGAGGAGTGAAAGAATAATTAACAGCCAAATAGTTAATAATTAAAATTAACAACAGTAATTCAACACTGTGCCTCTATTTATCAAAACCATTACCCTCATCTGTCGAAAATGTTGTCTTAAACACATTTGTTATCCTGTAGCTCAATAAGGATTATAAAGAAAACAATAAGCCAATCATTGGGATTTTGAAGACATCCCATCTCTTGAGAGTTGTGGAAAACAATGTCAAATTATTTATATATAAATTGTATAAGTGTGTTAATTGAGTTATTTGTTTATTCTTATTTCATTTATTATTCTTATATTGATTTCAAAATGCCATTTATGTTTTGAATTTTAAAATTTGTTTTTGTGTGCTCAGTATTTTCCGATATCGTCAACAATATTAATTAAAGCTCGTTAATGCCGCCTCCCGGTTTCTTGGTGAAGCAATACTGTCAATATAATCTCAAAAGCCATGGTGCTTTGTTCTAAATGAGGCTAATTTCAGGTAATAATAGCAATAACCTTGAAACAAATCGTATTCATGAAGATTGTTCAGAGGTTTGTCTGTTTATTATAAGCGACTTTGAGCTTGTTTTTTTGGAAAGTCACTTACAAATATTGATGTACAGGTGTAGTTTTTTTTATTTGTGCTTCACCCTCCTGTCTCTGTCCACTATACTAGTATGTCTTATTGTAGCATCCATCGACAACCCCAATCAGCGAGACACTTATTTAAATCAAAATCGCACGATTGATGGAGTTTCTTTTGCTACATTGTGTTATTTGTGTGTTACATAGGATCCGAGCTGATGACAAGCCAAAGAGGGCAAGAGACATGTACTATACATTAATTTAGATGGCCAGTCAAAGCCAAGGTATGTGCATGTTTTTGTATAAGAGGCCAACACTATGTTTGTTTTGCCTTTCACTGACATAATTACTTGGCCATGTTGTGATGTGCAACTTCTATTTCTCATTCATTCCTCATTGTTTTTGTTGGCCAGCTGGTTTCTTTAGAGTAAAAAAAGAAAAATGGAAAATTACATTTGGGCTTTTGTCCCCTCCTTTTTAGGAGAGCCAAATAGTTTCTTTAGGGCTTGTTTTCATAGACCTGGTTGCTTGTTTCAAACAATCTGTGTGTACCTGTTGCTCAGCGCTGTGTCAGCCTGTGTGCCCGCACAGAGCAGCATGGACAGAGGAAACTGCTCCCTGCTTTCTCCATCGCCATCTCTCAGGAAGTCAAAGCTCAGACATGGAGCACCTGGACACAAACTACAATTAATACTGCAGCTCCTGCATGCCGACAACCCTTAGAAGAGATAATAGCGTGGATATGTAGTTGCTAAATCTTAGTACAACTTGCCAGTTTGACACTCGTGGTACATGCGGTACGCGGACCTGTCCATCTCCAGCTCCTCTCCGGGCTTAAGAGGCTCGATCCCGGGCACGTACACTTTCTTCTCTTCTTCTCCGCCTGCTCCTTCCTCCTCCATATCTACTCCTTCGTCATCATCGCTGCCAGCATCGCCAATCTCCTCCATTTCGCCTCCTTCCTCGGCAAACGTGTCTTCATCGGGCGCAGACATCTTTGCTTACTTCCGGTATGTGGAGCGGCCACGTGGTTTAAACACCGTGTACTGTCACCCCTCCCCTGCTGCATCACTCCCCCCCACCCTTTCTCTCTCTCTCTCCTCTCCCTGTCTCTTCCCCCCCATTTACGGGAATTCAGCTGGCCCCTTTGGCGCTTGCCTCCCTGCTGCCAGGAAAAATCAGACTTGCAAATATTTGTCTCTGAAATTGTCCAAACTACGACGTTAATTCAGCCTGCTATCACGGGAGTTAACGGGAAGACCAGGGTCGTCTCCCACAATCCCCGCAGAATAACAAATGTTTAAGAAATCGGGAGAATCATTTCCACATTTTGGGGTCATGTGCATGTCCACCGACCCAGGACAGGATCTCCAAAATGCAGAATGTGAGTCAGATTACGGCATTGATTTCAAGTAAATGCAACAATTACGGCATTGATTAGTAGCCTACGACCTGCAGCAGCACAGCCTGGTACTGACCTATTTTATACAGTCTATAGTACTGACATTGTGGTCAGTGGCCCCTGTATTACTGATACAAAGCAATTCGTTTGGCAGCAGCCACATAGCCTAGATATTTAAAGTGTAAACATTGAAATTCTCTCATAAGATATTCTTAAAGTAGACATCTTCTTCTTCTTCTTCTTAGTAGCTTAAGTATTTGCCAGTAACAGGTACTTGGAAATGTGCACTGCATATGAGCCTTTGGTTGGATTTTTGTTTTCCTAATGTTTCCAGCACTATGATGTCTATCTAACTGTCTAACTATTTGTCATCTGCATTCATGCTTTATTACATTCGGCCCTTCCTTCCTATTCAGTGGAAAAAAGGTCAACGAAATCTTGGGGTGCAAGCCAAAAGTCTGTTCCCACAGTGGCCAACACTACATACCTCAGTATTTTAAGGATTATGAAACTACAAGGAGGATCTTGTGACGACAATGGTGCACATTACATGCGTGGGTGTGTACAAGCAGGGGCAAGTGCGAGCACCAAATGGTGGACTTTTTATTTCTTGTGCAAATCCTGACAGGAGTCCGTTAGATCATCTCTTGAGTCCTGTTGGATCCCGAGTGCATTCCTTCCTCAACTGCAACTCGTCTCTCAGTTTTTATCTGAGAGTTAAAACAGTTGTAAAGTATTTGCAGACTGGGAATAACTCTTTAAAGGAGCCGGCAGTAATGCTTGAGTTCACATGAATCTTAACACAAACTCTGTGTCATGTTGCTGGAATGCAAAATCTCTTTACTGACAAACAGATCTTTTACTTAAGCAAAAATAACAATACCACAATGTGAAAATACTCTGTTACAAATAAAGTCTGTATTCAAAATTACACTGAAGTAAAGTATATATGCAAGCATGGTTTGTAAAATATATTAAAGATTCAAAAGTAAAAGAATATAATGCAGAAAAATGCTCTTTAACACAATTATTATGTTGGTATTGTTGATACATTAATGTGTCTGCATTTTAATGTTGGTGGAGCTAACTTAAAAAACCTTTATAGCACTGCATCATATCTGTAAAGTAACCATTAACTTTAGCTGTCAGATAAATGTAGTGGTGTAAAAAGTACAATATTTCCCTTTGAAATGTAGAGTAGTAGAAGTATAAAGTAGCATAAATTGAAAATAGTCCAGTAAAGTATGTACAAGTACCTCAACATTGTACATTACTTGATTAAATGTACTTTGTTACTTTCTATTACTGATGACAAACAGCAAAGACCACAATAAATATAGCTTACAATCCTTGGGAGATTATATCAAAATTTAACAATGTATATATATCTAAATGTCTTTAATTTACAATTATGTACAAAAGTAAACGCCCATAGACTGTAATATCTTACATTTACATAACATTCATTGTAAACAGTGATGAATTCCACATCAATAGACGATGGCTTATGTGCATTGGCTTGCTCAGCATTTATCTCGGTTAGCATGAAGAGCATAGCTAGCTGGAGCTTGTGGCTGAGAGAGAGAGAGAGAGAGAGAGAGAGAGAGAGGATGGCTATACGTTTATATCTGTGATATCAGTTGTTAGAGCGAGGTGTTGCACAGCTACGTGAACTAACTTTGGACATTAAATGCAACCTGTGCATGTCACTTCATATTAACAAAGCTTGCTGCAATAAAACACAAAGGTACAAATATAAGAAAACAAACATTCAGTGCCAGGAAATGTCTTGCATTTTGTGTGCATCATCATCAAAAAAAGATCCTTTTAGTAACTATGGCAACAACCACCAGTAGAGTCTGAATAGCAAGGGGCTCCAGACAGAGGCGGAGTATGAAAGGGATGGAGGAGCACTGCTGGACGGAAGCTGCGTAATTTCTATCATCTTGCCAGACTGTCCTTCCTCCTCACTGCTGATAGGTCGGGTCGTCAAGAGTTTGGCCCTCGACGGTCTGAAGTCCTTCCTCTCAACAGAGGGGGGCAAAGTGGGCAGGGTGCAGGTTTCAATCGAAGGTAAGCACCCGACCTCGAGCCATCGAGCGAGAAGTTCTGACGTTAGCTTGAGAAGTTCTTCTGGAGAGGTAGATAATCTGGAGAACTCGGCCAGATCTGTCTCCTCCTGGAACCTCTGAGACAAGGAAACAAGGAACAAAAGAATATTAGACAAATAGAAGAGGAACAAGAGGCTTTTTAACGACACATTTACAACTCTTATTAATGTACTTTTACATAAATTCAAGTTTGAAACAACAATTGAGATGTTGATGCAATAAGCAATAAGCATGTCAAATGAACAGAGTGATGTCTTTTTAAACTTAAAGGAACAAGTATATTTAAGCATTATGGTGAGATATATTTGAAATAAAAAACCCTACCTCTGTATTTTTGTTCTTTTTTATAATTTTACCCAGTGTCTGCTTTAGATCGAGGATTAAGGAGTGATTTAGGTGCTCATCCCAGAGGTTTCCGAGAAGCACATGCCAGGACTCCAGAAGGACGACTGCAGCAGGGAACACACAACACTGCAGGGAAAAGATAAAGTAACACAACAACCCCAAAGTCAGGTTTATTGTGCACAACACTTGACAAATTACCACAAGAACCACATCAATTGCTCAATTACGAGCGCGACTGGGTGCCACAGAGTACAATAATCTTTTGGATAAACTGAGCATTTACAAGGCATTGTTGCAGTAGGCTGAAGACGAGGTAAAAGCTAATAATTATCCTGTTAAAGAAACCAAAAGGCTGTATGACCTAATTATTACCACCCCCACTTCCCCTTTCTTTATCTGATAAGAACTCACCGGATCAGTGTCACAGAGCATGCGTTTTGTGTAGCGGTGCACTACATAGTAGTCTTTAGGAAATACTGTCCGCTGGAAGAGCAAAAGACAAAAGCAAAAGCAAAGAAAGAGTTGAGAATAAACCCACAGATGATGAAATAAGTTATCATTTATACTTAAGTTATTACTATACTGAATGTATTTATATAGAAAACAACATAACTAAGCACAGAGGTGAAACCACACGCGGTTAGACTCCCTTGACTTTGAAGAGCTACGTATGTCTGTCATAAAACAGTTTTTCATCTCATAACTTTACAGGTCATCAGATAACAAGGCAGAGCTGATTATTCTCATTCATTTTAGTGACAGCTTCACCTTTGACTACTTCTTTAAAGCAGCTGACAACAGTTAATACAAGAGGTTGTATTCTTTAAAGGATAGTAAACACATCTGGTAAGAGAGGAAACACAGAAAGGACTTCATAAAATCATGAACAAAGTTTTTAACTTACAAATCCAGTCGGATTAGAGTCGATAGTCCTTTTAATATTTTTCACACCTTCCCAGTCAAAGTCACATCCACCACATCGGACAGTCAAGAGTGATAGCAACAGCAAAACTGTTTGAGGCATGAGTAAGAAGAAAAGAGACAGAACACATTCAGATAATTACTGGAAACTTTCTGTGGTTATGTAGCTTGTTCGAACTGCATACCTTCTTAAAACATTACATCATTTCCTGCCTCAATTAGATATTTCTGCAGAGAACAACATGAAACATGGCCTGTTGTAACAGTTGTGATTGAATTAAGATGCCGGAAATGCTATTGTAGCAATACAGAGGGGAAAAAAAGGAAATCTGTTTTTGACTAATAAGCATGACTATACAATAAGTACTCCACTATGTTAAGAAGAAAGTTTAAAAAAAGCACTAACACACAGTTAATTCTTGTTTCTCACCTGGCAGTGACATCCTTTTTATCTTTCTAAGAATGGACACTTCTCCATTTCTCTTGTTGAGGGCAATCACTCTGCACACGGGTTTCTGTGTCAGTCTGTGAAAGGCAAAGTTTCCTCCTCTGTGATTTCTTGAGGTCTTTGACACAAAGTGCGCTGCTGTTTCTTCTCCTTCACCGTATGATATTGAATCTTCTTGTTGACATCCCTTATAAATTCCTTCCTTTTGAGTCCTTTTGGTACTTTCCAATAAATGCCTTATTTATCCTCTCACGCCATCCTGCTCTCTCTCACTTTGGATTTTCCCACTTAAGCCTGAGTGGCTGCAGCCTTTTCCTATGTAAGCTTTTGTTTTTTTGTTTTTTACTATATCTCTTTCCCTTTCACCCTTTCACTGCTGACCTAGAATCTTCCTGCACAGCCTAATTTGAACCACTCCTCTCTCCCTCGAAACTGGTTAATGGATAAAGCGGGAGAGACACTGGCCTGCTCTTCTCTATCTCTCCCTCTGGCCACTCTGTGTGTCCTCACTCCGCTCAAAGTGAAAGTGCTCTGCTGGATTGCTTGTCTGCTCCCTTTAAGTCTCGGCCCCTCCCACCACCACACGTTTTACCTCACTATTGACTGACCCGGCCCCCTCCCCCCTGCTCCCCACATTCCCTGACACCCACCCTCTTACCCCCATCCTCCCCCCTCCAAACCAGGCCCAAGGAGGCTTAGTCATGCAGTTGGAGCGTATGTTTTTCATTTGGACTCTCCCCCACACCTCTGTGCCTGTGGATCCCCTGGTCTTTATCCCACCAGAGTCAGAGCGCAATATCATCCTGTTTAATCATCACATGATCTGTTTTTGTTTTTTTTTATAAACCAGGAATCACATTCCTTCAAAAATAGGATTACAACACTGCATCGCCAGTACTTGCAAGTCATTCCATGTGTGACAGCTTTCTGTAGTCATTTCTGTTAAGATCGGTTCCGCAGAGGCGGCTGGTGCGATTGTGATGTCTAATATTGTGCACAGCTGTCATCACCCCGTCTGTAAAGTGTTGTTTTCCTGTCCCCTCAGGTTGTGTGAAGCGTCAGGTTATTTTGGTTTTCTGTTAGGTGACAGGAGAGGAGTTAATTACTAATGAAAGGAAGTTAAAAGTGGATTCTTGATGTCAAAGAGGAATTGTTCTTCTGCGTGTCCTTTTTTTGAACACAAGCCAGTTTCTCAAAGTCCAATCTCTGTTGAGAGGAAATGGAAACAAGAGAGCAGCAGCTTCACCGCAAGCAAAGCATTAACACTCCCAAAGGCATCAACTGGAAACCTCTTCACATATACTATGTGCTTTAATGACGGGTATAAATATCCAGTCATTGCGCCGTCTTCCTGTTTCATACATCGCTTGCATATTGAGGGCAGTAAATATGTAACTAATTTGTGGAGCTGCTGCACACTATGATTGTGATTCTTTTAGTAAAACTTGCTTAATGAAATCCAGATTTGAGTTAGTCAGAGAAAAGTAAAACTATTAGGATACAGTAGCACACTGCAATGTTGAGAAGTATCTATTTTTATAAAGTGACTAATAATTACAAATTCCCTTCTTTTTAATTTGGACAACATGAGTTTGAATTACCTTTTTTTTTTTTTTTTTACACACACAATTGCTTCATAGGTATGGGTAAAGAAAAAAAAAAAAGCAGTCCCCCCCCCCAATTTAAATGAAGCCTTATGTTGCTGAATTTTATTGACTGAAGTCTGCAAGTTTCAGCAAAGCAACTGGCTCAAATAACTGTGGTATGAAAAAAACTCAAGTGGATCAGTGTGAGACTAGCTCATTAAGAAGCCAAAATCCTGCTGATGTGGTCGTCCGTACTGGAGCGAGGCCGTGTTATGCAATTTCAGGACACCAAAAAACCTTAAAAGTGTTGTCTTACACCACTTGAGGCTTGTTGGCTGACAGCCACTCAAACAAGTGAGTGGGAGCTAGCAGACAAATGCTGCACTCCTCCAATTCACTCCCTCTTTATTCTTCCTGTTCACCACAAGATGGAGCCAATTGTGGAATAAAAAAAAGGTCAGAGTGACCGTTCATATTCATTTATTTCATTTTAAAACATCAGAAAAAGAGTAAACAAAGTGCAAAGTCTGTTTGTAATAAGTTAAACTTCACATATTAGAATTCTTCTACAATAATTCCCTTTGACAAACAAAAGCCCTCATACATTATCTTAACAGACTGAATGTGTTAATCTGTGCAGGATAATAATCGGGGGTTAGGAACAGTACATTTCTCAATAATTAAAATAAACAATAATAGATGAGCCAACACATTTCTGTCATCCATTCACATTCTTCTTTCATTCCACTAAAAGTCCCAAATAGTTCACAAAGCTGACGATGAAAGAATAGTTTCACTTTCCCTTCATTAGTAGTTCCCCCTCTTTTCAGCTCCCTTTATGTCACCCCCCTGCTCCCCCCCCCTCCTCCTCTTCCTCCTCTTTGTCACTGGCTGGGGCTCCTCTCCCCTCCTCGGACGGCTGTCATTAAATGACTCTTGTAGGTTTTGCTGAGTCCAGTCATCCAGAACTTGAGCAGCCTGACGTTGTCCTCCTCGCCTGTCCCTGTGGCGCCGAGCAGGGCCAGAACCTTCTGGGTGTCCTCCCTCCCCCGCCCGTCCACTTTGGAGAACTTGAACAGCACTTTGACCTTACTGAAAGAGAGAATCGACTATGAGAATCTTACTTAAACCCAGGTGGTCGTCTATAAGAGTGAATGGATTTTAACTCACTTCATCCACTCTTCCTTGAGACACAGCAGGCAGTGAGACACGACGTCCACAGACAGGTTCTCATTAGACAGAGCCACCTCGAGCTTGTTCAATAACGTGGGACCTGGAAAAAGAGGACAAAGACTGTTAGACAGTTCATCATATGATCGTTATTCTATAGATCCAAGTACAACCTTTAAAAAAAAAAAAAAAAAAAAGGTTGGCCGTCACTTCATTCCCATTCTGCTTTTACTTACATGAAAAGGAAATCTAGCCCTGTACAACCCAACACTGTGAATTCTGATTAAAATCCAATTAATGATCAAAAACTTCTAAATCATTTTCTGTGATTAATTAAATAATCATTTGTTTAAGTCAGCAAGTGTTGGCAATTTCTTTTGAGGTTTTACCAAGAGGCAAAGGACAGGTGTATTTTTTGACATTGAACATGCCAGCAGACTATTTATCAGTAGTGGAGGAAGTATTTAGATCCTTAACTTAAGTAAAAGTACTAATACTACACTGTAAAAATACAAGTAAAAGTTCTGCATTGAGAATATTAATTTAGTTTAAGTATTTAAGTATCATCAGGAACATGCACTAAAGTATTAAAAGTACTCATTGCAGAAAAAAACGAAATAAATTAAAATAATTAAAAAGGAAAAGCAGCAAATCTTCACATTTGAGAAGCTGGAATTACAAAATGTTTCTACACGGAAAACGACATAACGATTAAAAAAGTTGGCAATTAATTTACAAAAATAAACACGTTTCAGCTGTACTTATATATACTGTTGGGTATTTATTTTATCGACATCAAGGTCTTCATATGTTGTGTGTAAATTAATTTTTAAAGTAGCTGTAAATAAATGTAGCGGAGTAAGAAGTACAATACTTCTCTCCGAGGTGAAGTGGAGTAGAAGTATGAAGTGGCAAGGAAAGAAAATACAGTACAAGTACCTCAAAAGTGTACAGTACTTGGCTAAATGTAATATATTCCACCTCTATTTATAACATCAGGTATGCACGGCGCTCACCCCTGTCCGTGGCCTGTGTGTTGGCACTGCCGATGGTAAACTGATAAAGTGAGGAGATATCGTCTTCACCCACTGCTGAGATCTGACAGCTTCTCTCTGAACTGACATCCACCAGCACTGAAAACTCTACAGGACAAACAAAAGGAAAGTACAAATCAAGATGACCTGCATGTACAAGCCTCTCTTTGAGTTAATCTATCACAGTGTGAGTCCACAGACACTCCTGTACCTGAGGAGCTGACGTGCGTTGGAATAGACACATCTGGGCTGAGACCCAGAAAGTTGCATTTGTAGGCCTCCTCATACTGAGCACTGTATGGCACAGAACGCACACAGCCTACTGGGAGCAAAGACTGAAGGGAAACAGGACAGAGATTCAGATAAACCTGGTTAAGTAAGCATGTTAATGGCCCTGCTCTCACACTCAGTTATTCTGGCTGACATTTTGACACGTTATTGACGGAAAAGCACAGATGTAAATAATAAAATGATGGCTGAATTCCATTTAGCTGCTTCAGTTTTCATGCTGCCTCAATGTCATACAGTCATCGTTAGTTTTATTAGTAACACCTGCGCTTTTCCCACAGGTCAAAATGTCTGCTGTGAAAAAAGAAAACGTGCAACAATGTCATTGTCACACTTTACGATTCAAACAAACGATATTAAAAACCGTTTCAACACTATCACACAAACAGAATACTCTCAAATATCTTTCCACAGTAAAAAGGAACAATAATCGTCTAATGAAAACTGTTACAAGCTCAGTCTCGTTTGTGTATCTTGAATTGAAAGGTCGGAGAAGCGTGTACAGGCAAAGACGATTTCAAGGCGTGTAATGGTAGCTTAAATAATAACACGTCTTCAGGCAAGAATTGGAAGTTAGACAAAAATATCTTTGTGAAGAAATAAATAACTGAAGCCCAATACAATCAGTTTATATTACATCAAATATGGTTATGTAAGAAGGTATTAATCATATTTCACTAGTACTTTTCAACCTTAGCCTAAAACGTAAGTGTTAAAAGAGTTACAATTGTGTTATGCTACACTGAATTTAACTTATACAAGGGCTCACCTAATGAGAGCCCTCACAGGTGTTATCACTTCTCCTAATTGATATTTACCCACATCAGTGAAACACTATCTCTGCTAATGAGGCAGAAAGGCATGCAGCTGTAGGGTAAACTACCTTGAGCACCGTGAAAGCTGACTGGATGAGTCCGGGGTCAGCGCCTCTCCAAATGACCTGATTTCCCATGAGCACGTGCCACACTAACTGACGAAACTCAGCAGCCCCGAGGATCTGCGGAACAAATCAAGACTGTAATGTACAACAGTGCACAGATACGTTAAGTGAACAGATGTTAAAATGTGGATTAACCATAAATAAAATAAATAAGCAATAAAAGAGGGTTTTTTTCTTATACTTTAATTTTTCTGCACAACAAAATGACGAGCTGAAAAAGTACCTAAAAGTTTACCTGTCTCAAATGCCTCAGGGACCGAAACTTTGGGCCAGGTAATTCATAAAATTTAGCATCATCACACATGTAGTCGAAGTTCAGCTCGCTCTCTGACTGGTGCCGCTGTGACGTAGAATCGCCTCCTTCGGCTCCCCCCCAGCAGCTCATTTCCTCCTCTTGCTCTTTTGGTAACAGAGAATGACATAAGAACAGAAATAGTGATTATCAAGCCAAATACTAAAGTGGGGGGAATTCCACAGGAAATCTTACAAAAGGGCTGTTTATATGTATCACACTCTATATATAGAGTGTATTGTGCACATGATGAAGTAAAATCAGCACTGTACAATTTCACCTCTCATCTATGACTAATTTCCTTGCAGTATCTGGGTGACTAAGCATGTACTACATTTAAAAAAACAACATAGAAAGACCTATGTGTAGAATTATCCATTTTTATTTATTTATTTAATTATTTCCTTTCTTATTATATTTGTTAATCACTTGGAAACAGTGATTTTGATAAGTGCCACAGAGTGTATGTACTTAGAATATATAAATAAAGAGAACAGGGTATTAAAATTCCACAATCTAAGATCCGGAAATATCTCTCTAAATCTTTTAATCACTTTATAAATCTTGACTAATTATTGAGTAAACACTTTCTGGAAAAGGCAGTGTATTTCAGTACAATGGCTCAGTTAATAACCCTTGTTCGAGTGTCTCTGCACTGACTGACCCAGTGAATCACGCATCCACAGGAGACCTTTCAGACTGATGATAAAGCCATGGCACATTGTGCAAGCACAAGACATCTGCTGATATCATCCTGGAAGCCAAGACGTGTTGAAGAATGGCCATGGTAAGTAATCTTCCAAATAAGTTTCATGAAGCAAATACTTGCTATACCTATCCTTTTTACTACAAAGTTTACCAAAAAAAAGAATTCCAAACATTTCATGAAAAAACAATAATCATATATTTTCTTTTTTATATATGTGTGTTTACTACCAGCCACAACAGCGACAGTGGTATTGCTTTCATTTCTTCCACCACAAAGGGGTGTTTCAAATAATTTGCCAGGTGTTTATATTTCTTTCTGCTGTAGGCGGCGGTGGGAAGTGGGCGGTGGGAAGTGGGCGGTGGGAAGTGGGCGGTGGGAAGTGGGCGGTGGGAAGTGGGGAAGGGGCCACTGACCTGGAGTGATCCCATTGCTAGGAGGTCTCTAGTTAAACTTTTTATTTTATTTTCAAAGTGAACTACCCAATCTTAATTCCTGTTAGATGGGTAAATACTTAAGTTTAGTTAAAAAATTCATCCAGTTAAATCAAGTACAATGTGACTACCTGTCTGTCTCTCTATTAACACCAGTGTGTCCTCAGTGGGCGCTCCCTCCAGCAGCTTCTCTGTCAGACGACTACCACATGCCTTCAGCAGCCTGGAGACAGTGTGAAAACACAAGTCATGTGTTCAAGGTGAGCCGTTACAGACAACGGCTTGTGTGTCTCATCAAGGCTGATAGGAAATTCACTCACCAGCTGAAGGAGGAGTGCAGGCTGGCCCACAGGTTAGGATGCTGCGTAAGAGAAGTTAGAGATCTCGCTGCGTTGCCACTTCTTTGGTGTGGGAAAACTGCGGGTGAGAAGACACTGTTCATCCTCACGGATCGCTGGGGACAAACTCCTTGTTCATTATCGAACACCTGATGGAGAGAACAGTACCAAGGCATTAGTTCCCTAATATATACATGCCCCTGGAATAACTTTGTATTTCTAAGCAAACTGAATAAAGGCATGGTGTGTCGATGTGTGCATCCTACCTTGAGGGCTGTGCTTTGCAGGCTCTGTATAGTGAGTCTAAGGTGGCGTAACAGGAAAGGCCAGGAGTTGATAAGGTAGATTCTGTCCATTGCCACCATGACAATACTGTACCAGCGCTGGAAGCCCCTGGCCAGGCTGTCTTTGATAAAGAAGGTGTGCGAGAACACAAAACCGTGTTGCTCATCTCCAAAGAAAATTGGTCCTTCGCGGCCAGGACACACCTGACGAAACAGAGAAAATAGGTAGATGTAAATGTGGCGACAGAAGTTTATTTAACGCATGAGATGTGTGACTCACACACACACATACATGCAGACGTACATCACCGTTTACCTCACAGCTTAGGCTGCGTACGCAGGCCTGGCGGACCACGCTGAATAGCTGTGGCTGTCTGGGATGCTGGTGGCTTAGGAAGCGTATGCCTGTTTCATCATCAATGCTCACAAAGCCCGGGTGAGATGCAGGAAGAGATCGACATCCCTATGAGGCAAGGAGAGGAGGAACATGTGTTCTTTAGGATATATGACAGGACTATGGGCTCTCCTGCATACCAGTAAGTTAGAGTGTTATAATGGAGACGACAGGAAGGGAGAAGGGTAGTTCAGCTCAAATGGAGGCAAGCTCTTGGTGAGTTGACATTCTGTGCTCACCTCACACATTTCTCCTCTCTGTGTGGCCGAGCTGTTGGCTCTCATGGTCAGCCCTTCTCCTTCCCGGTCACCATCACGGTCCCTGTCCCCAGGCACTGCGGCACCTGCAAGTGATGGGGATGGAGGGTGCAGTGCCTCGGTGCAAAACAACGTCCGAGGACCATGGAGCTCACAGAAGTGACAGAGAGCAACCAGAGCATTCATCTGAAAGGGAGATAATAAGTTTTTCAAAAGTTTATTGTGCTGAATATGTTTGAGTGAGCAGTTCATAGCATAACATGACATTACTAGATCACACTAGGGTTCAGACATGGTCATTACAGCGGATAACAGATAGTCTTACCTTCAGCACAGTGACGAGTTCAACAAATATCTGGTGCTCAATGCTACTTCACAAAGGGACATTCATTGGTCGAAACGTCCAAACAAGCCGTTATTTAAAAGGCAGCATATTAAAAATAGTGCTATAATACAAACTCAAGACTTGATTTAGTCCGTTTTGCAAAAATCCATGATTCTCAGTGTCTCAGATTGAGGTTTTCAACACTTTTCTAGTTTCCTTCTGTGTGAAGCTGCTAGCTGACAACAACAGAGCCTGTCACATGACGCATAGTCACGCGCTCGAGTACAAATGACGCATGGCAGTTTGCTGCGCGAGTTTCTTCTCAATGTTAACCGTTGAGTCGAAAATATGTTGAGTATTTTTAAAGCGATAAGAAAGTCATCAAGCAACATATTTAATGACGAATAGGAGGTTTTGTATAATGTATCCACACAGGCATTTTCTCGACCGAAGATATACAAACTACATTACCCATGATTCCGTGCGCAATAACAACCTCAGGGTCAAAGGGCGGTAAGAGTGAGAATCGTAGGCTCCTTCGGTTAGTATGGCAAACATATATTTCTGGGGATTTTTAAAGACGTGTTTATCCTATTGATGTATTATTTAAATATGACTATTATTTTCTCTAGGCGTTGTTTTTTAAAAGTTGTATTTGGTAAGGTTTTTTAACGCTAAACAACCACTTCCTTATTGGCTGAGTTTATGTTGAGAGCTTACTATACCAGATTTAGGTGTGTCCGATTTACTTTGTAATTAATTGTCAGGTCAAACAAGTATAGCAGCATACACCACAGTGACACAGCAGACGTGTTTAAGTAACATTGCCTTTTAAATCAAAGATTTGAGCATGGCATCCGACGGATTAGAAGGACCACCAGAGGACCAGCAAGATGAGGGGACCCACCTGACAGACACACCCAGTGCAGAGGCCCCCGCTGACCCTAACTGTGGCAAAGACACCCTAAAAGCCACAGCAGGTAAATCACCTTTTATCAGTCTTTTATCAGTCCCAGTTCCTAGTCCTCAAAGGGATTTAATATGACTTGTTTTATGACCATTTATCTAGCACATACACATATAAACCCAGCGTAAACCCATCAAGCAAATAAATAATTGACAATAAACTATAAATGTGGTAATAATGGTGAACCATGGCACATACATAAAGTTAAGGGAGGAAAAAAAATACAATTAGTTGAAATTTCACAATACCAAATATTTACTTTCTTTCTATGTAATATCCTTATTTATATGTAATAACCATTTTGACCAATACCGACAACATTTACTGATACAGAGCAAATAAATCACAGAAAAGACATTAGGATAACATTATTAATGTGATAATACTGGTTAACCACATAGTTATATTAAGGGGGGTGGTAACACAATAACTTGTATTTCCTTTCTTTCTATGTAATATCCATTTGGACCAATACTTTTAATACTTTCTAAAATGTATCGATGCAAAGTCTTAGAGAAAAGGTTTCTATATGTCATACAGCTCTTTCACAATTGCTTTTGTTGTTTTTTGCTCTCTACAAGTTGGCCTAATACTTTAAGAAGGTGGTTGTCCTGCATTTGGTTGGTATGTTACATACATACATAGTGCCTTATCTAAAATTAATCTTAAAACCCAGTATTGATTTTAATGTCTGACGCTATCTCTAGCCAATAGGATTGGATTGCTGGACAATTACAAAATATGTGAAAGTGAGCAGCTACTGAATTGTTACATCGTCTCCAGTGGTGCCCAGATTCTAACATTATATTTTCTAAATATAAAAACATATATTAGTAATAAAAACAATCTGAATATGTTTGATATTTTAGACTGTCATCATGTCCCCCAATCTGTGAAACATTTCTGTGTTGCTGTGAACAATAAGATGTACAGTAAGTTCTTAGTCATGCTATCATGTGGCCCGGGGCCCCTTACCTTAAGAGGCAAAGCTGAATTTGTAAGGTGACCACTTTAATGACGGCCAACATTTTAGTTTCATGCCGGGCGGCTCTGCTGGTAATATTTCGGGGTAATCGGGACGTGAGTCAAGACGTGAGTATTGTCTGTGACCCACAATTCCGGTATGAGAAGAAGATTTACTATCTGAATCTCCTCCCTTACGGGCTCAAATCCAGACAGACTTTCCAAGGAATAAAGAATTTATTGGATATTATTTTACCAAGTCACTTCCAGTCATTTGTATAACTGGAAGCAGTTGAAAGACTGTTCATGTTCACTGCTCATGCTCTCCCATGACCTGGCAACCCGTGCCAGCCAGTGCTATCTCAGTGGGAAGGAAGATATTGCAGCTAATAATTGAAGGATTTCGGGCGTGAGTCACATCCAGTTCTCCTATCTGGAAATATCATTGCAGGGTGTGTGGTATGTGTTTGTGTTTACAGGCAACTGCGTCGCAACTACTTGGCTGACATTTGAGTCTCCCTGGGGCAAGTCAATGCCACCTGCTTCACGAGTTATACTCTTTCAAAGTGTATTGGAGAGAAAATGCATTCAAAGTTTCATTCATATTTCCTGACGTCTTTTATCTTGCGACCTTTAGCCCGGACTGGCGTGTTTTTAATTATGGACTCAAGTTGTATACACAAGGTGTTGTAAATTTGCTGTATATTTGTTTCAATAAAATAGTATAAAAAAAAAACGTGTCACAGAAACATATCTCACTGACGTGCAGGAGACACAACTCAACCATGTATTGAAAACACAAACTGCAGAAGCAGATACCTCCGGCTCTTAATATGACTTTCACATAATACTTAATAATAACATTTTCATTCATCTGGCCTGCTGGCTTTAGTAAACAGTCAACACTAATCTCAGAACATGCTGCTATTTAAGGTGTCTTCAGTGTTATAAGCTATAAACTGTGTACCTGCATCCTCTCTCGTCAGCAGCCTCTGAGAGTCGTCTCATTCAGACTTGTGGGGCCCTCAGGTTGGGAGATTATGTTTGTTACTCTTTACATGAAAGAGAGCCCTCAATTTATTGTAGCAGAATTATGGGCTAAGCATCCCAAAACGTTTAATCACCTGCACAAAGACTGCCGGTGTCACGCGGGGGTTACTTTGTGCAAAATCAGATTTTCTATTTTGCAGTTGCTGTGTTTCTTTAATTGAATTTAAATGCAGAACCCGTATTGAGAGGCTGCTCACTTTCATTACAGTTTTATTACACGTCCGTCCTGCTTACTTTCACTCTGTCGCTCTATCATTGACAGAGTCAACAGAGCGGGACCAGAACAGCGTCAGCGTGTGCAAGTTTTTCATGATGGGAAGGTGTCATTTTGGACACAGATGTCGTTTCTCTCACAGGTTTGCTCGCTTTACCTTTCTCCGTCAACTCACCAGCAGGATAAAAGATCATTTTTTAATTCTGTAGTTAAATTCTTCACATATTCATCATTTATTTTTAGTGTGCTGTCTGAATGTTAAAGGATGGATTCACTTTAAAGAAATCTTAAAACTATAATCACATACCCCTATGAATACTGAAAGTATTATTGGTTGCTGTAATTGTTGGTTACAGGTTGTTGGTTGGTGGCTAAATGATCCTCTTCAAAGCTATTTCAATATTTCATATTTATATAATTGATGGGGGACCAAATCTAGGTCAAATCATTCAGCAACAATATCTCTTTCACTTCACACGTTGGCATTTTAGTAATGTTTTAAGACAAACTTGGAATTCTTCAGAAGTGTCTTTTTTACTTCTACTTAATTTATTTTGAATAACTTTACTACTAAAGAGGTTGAACATCATTGTAGCATTCTGCCTGAGAAGTATTGAGAAGTAAGAAATTGAGAAGTATATTGTGTGTATTTGTTATTTCTATTGGTCACTGCTCATATTGCACACCACACAGACAGTAATACTTATCCATGACTAAATATTGGTGCTGTTCAAAGGTCGGCATGCTTCATGAAGGTTCATCTGTTTCAACTGGAATTAAGACTATATTTTCATCTGTCATGATTCACATTTGTCTGCTCTTGTTGCTCTCTTGTCTTAGTAACCCATCAATAGATGATTCAGCGGCTGTGTCACCTGACCAGGATGACAAACAGGATGGAGAAAAGACAGAAAAACCCAAGAAGACAGTAAACAAAGCAACAAAGCCAAAATACGAGCCAAAAGGTTACTCCACATGTCCTCACATTAATGTGTTTTAACACTTTTATTTCAAATCAAATCATGTATTTGTCATATACACCATCATACACAGTACAATGTGCAGTGAAATGCTTTTGTTATTTGTATCTTCCGCAGAGACGAACAAAAAGCCTCGCATGCGCACAGCAGATGAGGTGATCTCTCGGATCCTGTGGGACCCAACGGTGGATGGATCAGAATTTGTTGTGGGGTATGTGGATCGCTTCCTTGGTGTGTTGGAGCGTCCCTTCAATGACTTCAACTGGGACACCGACCCCTGCGACTGTGATTACACTTCTGAGCTGGCCCTGCCCAGACACAGGATCCAGTACTTCACCTGCAGAGGGCACCGCGTCTGGGACCGCAGCAGCAGGACTGACAGGGTGTTTGGCTCCACCGGTCAATCTCTGGCTCCCCCCTTTGGAGGGGAGGAGGAATTAAAGGGTAAGAGAGGACCCCACCTTACATACAACCAGATACAAACTGACACACACTAAATGTACAAAAGCCAGAGCTACTCTACAGAAATCCTGCTGACCAAAATCTAACTACTTGTTTCTCAAGAAGTGAACGCAGAAGAGCAACAACAAGACCTTAAAACAGCAGAGGAGCAGCCACCTGCTGTCAGCGTGCAGGAAGAGAGTCAAGCAGAGGAGTGTGCTCATCCTGAGAACACACATCTGGAGGAGGAGAAGCAGAGTGAGAGGAATACTCACAGCCCTGCCTCAACACAAGCAGGAAACACTTCTCCAGAACAAGAGGAATCACGAGGAGCACTTGTTATGGAGGAGGCTGCAGTGAGGTCTGGAGTTCATGTTCAACAACAGATAAAAACTCCTGTACACAACAAAATAACGTGTTTACTGTCCACATGTTTTCAGCCTGTGCAAAATGGAAGTCAGAGCATGAGCACTGGCTCGATTCGTTTATTGACAGAAAACTGCAACTATTTTGACAATCTAATAATACATTTCTTTGTCGTAGATGATAATAAATTGAATATATTTGGGTTTTGGACTGCTGGTTGAAGATGTCACCTTTAACATTTGATATTAAAATACAAAATACAAAACATAACTGAGCACACAATGACACAAGATTAGAACTTGGAAAGTGTGTTGTTGTTGTTTTATTCCACTTGTTTTGATTTTTAGACCTAAGGCTTCAACAGACCAAGTGTCCTTATCCCAAAAAGAGGGAGCAAGCAGCGTACAAGACGAGGGTGAGGAAGAGGATTTTGCACAATGGAAAGAAAGCTGGGAAGGCAATGAAGATGCTCAGGTGGGTACAGCACATTTCTGTTATTCTGCTATTACAGTTCTGGTTTAAAGGGACATTTACACCCCGAAATCCAAACGACATATTGATCCTCTGACCTGCAGTGCTATCTATCAATCTAGATCGTCTTTGGTGTGAGTTGCAGAGTGTTGCAGATATCGTAGAGATGTCTGCCTCTCTCGATTATAAAGGAACTACATGGCACTTATAGCGCCAACAAACACATTTGAAAAACTCAACAGCAATGTCTCTTTTCAGAAATCAGCACCTCTGGAGCAGCGCGAGATGATGCATGGTAGTCGCCCCCCTAAGAAACAACCCACGCACTTCATCACCTTCAGGGCCAACACTCCTGCTGTCCTCTCCAATTTCCAGCAGCTGCAGGAGGAGATCACCTCCCTGCTTCCCTCCTCGGCCCCTCACTGGCAGACCGCCGCCAGCCTCCACGTCACCATGTGCCTCCTAATTTGCCTGGCCCAGCTGAGGTAGCCGCTGCTGAGGAGATCCTCCGACAGTTTGCCCATTTGGATCGTAACCCGCCGGTGGCGCTGACCTTCCCTGTGAGGCTGAAACATTTCAATGGGAAGGTGCTGTACCTGAGCCCCCAGCCTCAGCTTCACCTCCAGCAGCTCAACAGCGGCCTGCAGGAGGCCTACAGGGAGGAGGGCTTGCTCCACAAGGACTCTTACAACCCACGCTACCACCTCACTCTGGCCAAGGTAGAGGGCAAGGAGGGAGAGAGGGTTTTTCAAAGGGTGGGGGACCTGAAGGTGGGGAAGGGTTTAAATTTGGGCCGTCTGCCAGTAAACATCTTACACCTTTGTGCCATGGGCATTTCCAAAGTAGATGGTTTTTATGAGATCGTGTGCACAGTAAGTCTTCGATGATTTAACACATGCGCGCACTACATACTACATACATGTATGTTAATACAATGTATATGTCAAATATATGTATTGCTCTTAATAAATGCATTTTAATGCATTAAGGGCCTACGTTGCGTACGTGTCGTATTAATATTTCAAGATGAGAAATGAATGTCTGCACAGAATAATAATAATAATAATAATAATACAGGGAATACATAATGCAAGCTGGTTCAATACATCCAGAACTCGTTAAAATCACAAATGTTCACTTTGCCTGGCTGAACAGAAGAACATAAAAACTAAAACAATATGTATGATATAAAGCTTTATACATTTTGTTATTTGTTAGTTTGTTGATTTGAAATTAAATAAAACAATGAAAAAAGTAGGTTGTCCGTACTTGCTGTTTTACTTTGTTTTATGTTATGAGTAAAAAAAGAAACGGCATTTTTGATTGTTGGTTGAACTCAGACTGATTATATTATGTATATATAAGGTATTTATACAATAAGCTAAAGAGGCAATTTAAAGACATCATCTCGCAATTTAGGAAATAGTTTTGGCCTTTTTATAAAACATTTTTATTTACAATTTTCCAAATCAATATTATTATTTTAATGAAGAAAATAATCTTATTAATTGACAATAAACATGAGTTGCATCCTTACTAAAAAATGGAACCCACAGTATGAAATAGTTATAGAGGCGTTTTAAATCTCTCGGGACACACAAAGTGGAATACCTACTTCTTTACAATATAAAAAGTAATATGTACATTATTTGTCCTCTATTTATTACCTGGTGGGCTTCGCTTTGAGCTCTACACAGACATATGCAGCTGCCATAAAGGTTTATGCACGAGACATGAATTGTTTACGAGGGGAAAATATTATATTTTCTTTACAGCTATTAATTAACTCCAGTAGTTATGTTCTGCAGCTCGCAATTTATCTGTTTTATATGAATATTGTATGGGCGGTGTTCAACAAGAACGATGACTTTGTATGCCTTTAACAATGAGTAATAACCATCAGATTACGAAGGACATTAAATATTGAATTGGTTATTTTAAATCCTCTGAGTGGTGATATTTTATCAGCGCAGTGATGGATGGCCTGGACGCGGTACTGTTGCTGTGCTTCAACATACAGACACACGGAGGCTGCGTAAATGCTCCCTGAACAACTCTTGCATACATAATATAATTTTCTGTCTTCTTTCACACACACACACACACACACACACACACACTGTACATAGGCTATATGAGTCAGTGAGTATGCTCTCCACTGTTTGCTCCCTCGCTCGCATTATCTCCCTGCCTCCCTTCCCCCACTCTCATTCAGTGACACAGTTAAACTAACGCCGCCCCCCTCCCTCTTTGCTCGCTCGCTTTGCCCCCCTTTCCTCACTGGCAGACAGACACCATACTCTCTTTACTCTGTGTTTTACCATTATATCTCCAATTTGCATTTCTCAGTCAAAGCACTCCTAGAGCATCTCCATCAGCACACTCTCATCACTTCCATCATGTTCTCTTCTGCCTCCTCGTCACTTGAATCGGTGTTGATGCTGTTCTGCAGCCTCCACTGAAAGCTGGTTTTGCCATTGCATGCCGCTTCCCCCCCCCCCCCCCCCCCTCTATTCATTGTTCACTCCATCTCTCACCCTCCCTCCTCTTTCTCTCAGCATCACTCCCTGGGAACCCACTTTTTTTTCCCTCCTCAGTATTTCATGTTGCCTTTCCCTGCATCTCCCCCCTCCCCATATTCATCTATGTGCTCTTATTCGCTTCTCTAATTTGATGTGCATCTCTACCTCACATTAGCTCTCGACACGTCGCAGCCTTAACAGTGCTGTCATATGCAGGAGTTCATTATTTTGCATCCAACATGTGAGTGGATTTTTTAAAATCTCTTTTCACTATTATTTAGTGGCTGCATTTTTACTCTTTCTCTCAGTAATCTGGTCAGGGTTCAGGGTGGTGGTATGGACGGAGATTGGTCAGGTTGATGGGAGTGTGCATGGATGCTTGGTGGGGGTCGGCATTATAAGTGTGTCTCAGTATGAAGTGAGAGAGGGGTTAGACCCCCGCTAATCCCCGTTAACAGATTAATTATCTTTGGGCAATATCGTGTTGCTGACGTGTTGTGAAGTCGTTTGGGCGTTAAGCTACGAAGGGCTACAATCCAACGATAAAGGGTCCCTTAGGGAGGTCTCCTCAATCTTAATCCCTCTCTCTCTCTCTCTCTCTCTCTCTCTCTCTCTCTCTCTCTCTCTCTCTCTCTCTCTCTCTCATTCACTCTCGCTCTCTCTCTCTCTCTCTGTCTCTCACTCTCTCGCTCTCACTGAGAGCTCCTCTCTCATCCATCAACACAAGCACCTCTCCACTGTCACCAGACAACTATACAATTATTGGCTATTTAATATTTAAATAACTGCAAGAATTATTGGCTCATTGTTTCCCCATTTTGACACATTTGTTGGCATGTCACCAAGCCATTTTTTCAGGATGATGTTTTTTGAGGAGCATCAAGCGTTGATGGCTGTCAGTATACCTCTTTGAGTGGGTAAATATTTCACGGACACCGGCGAAGAGAAGAGACGAGGAGGAGAGAGAAACCTCCCGACACAACCGACAAGAGGTAAGAGTCTGATCTCTCTCCTGTCGATTATTCGATTATGGCTTAATCGTTGATTTGATTGCAAAAAATGTATTAATCAAATACGTGAACTGATATAAATGCACATTACACCACTTCATGGCATATTGCTAGTTTTGGATCCAAGCTTATCTTTTCAAATATGCTTAATGGATGTTCATGAAACATCATATTGCCAAAATGGATTCATGCTCATCTTTTCAACTATCTCACATAATGGATGAATCTTCTCTCATGGACGTTTTGTAGAATAAGATGCTGTTATGGTTTCATTCCTCTCACATTTCTCCTAAATGCTTTTTGGACAATTTGTTTTAATCTCCAACATAATTGAATATCTTGTTCTGCGTTGGTCAGTCGTGTGGAATCGTTTTGTCACCATCAACTTGTCACGCTGGACTCTTGCACACATCAAAGCACTGATTCGCTCTGACTTACTGACTATGAGCTGCACTCACTTACCTTCGGTCAGCTGCACTCACTTTGAAGGTTCATTGTTGCGGAGCTGAACACGAATTGTACAGATGAATGTGAAGTGAATTTTAATTGAGAATATTCTTTGGCTGTCGCTTCACGTCGGTAGATAAAGCTAACTTTGCACCCTTCATAAAGATGTTCATTGTTTGTCCTGTCTGATGTGGTGTGTCATGAGACTGTAATGTTTTCTCATAAATTACAGTCATTAAGGTTGTTGTTAAGAAGCAGTTAGACGACCACTAACTGTAATGTGAACCATAAAAGATTTTATGAGGCAAATTGGAAATGTGCATCATTTGAGCAGCAAAAGGATTAAATAATATGTTCTGCTCAAGAGAGTTGTATCGTCATAAAAGGACGAAGGTGGAGATGAATTTCTCGTGCTAAAGATGATCCTAACTCCAGTTGACAGAGATGCTTCAGCCTTGTTCTCATTAGCTGCCTCACAAAATGGCTCTTTTCTTTACATTCAGTCATCATGGAGTCTCATATCATTTCTTTCTCTGTGTCGTCTGAGCTCCGTGGAGACTCAACACAACAGAATTTATTCCCCTGTTTTTTTTTCTTCTTTTTTCTTGAGAGCTCACGTTTGGGTGAGAGTCTGTTGGTTTCTTCGCCATCTCTCTCCTCGTCTCTCCCTTTTCTTCTTTCCCTCTCCACCGACTGAACTTGGAATTGCATTTTTTTTTGTGTTCGGTTATGCAATCCTAAAGAAATGATAACAAGCTGGCAGGAGACGTCACGTCAACATGAGGCTTCCTGTCTGTGACGACTGCTGAGTAACTGCTGCTCCAGAGGACTGTGACCCCCCCCATCCCCCCTTCACTTCCATCAGCACCTCATTAGGTGACCTCAATAACTTTCTGGGTCGAAGGTGGATCCTGTCTGAACTTTGACTTGATGTCTTCATACGTCCTGAATTAATTTAGTGCAAGAAGTGAGACGGATAAGCTGCTGTCGAGATATTAAAGATCTTTCTTTATCTTGAATTGTTTGAAAAAGGCTTTTATATGGTGCATTCTGCCTCACGGTGAGAAATCACTATTAGTGCGGTTTTGTCATCCATCAAAGGAAATGCTTTTTCTATATTGACCCACTTTATTGGTTTATGTTGATCACAACAGGTAGTAGGATTCTCCTTTGATTGTGGAATTATTCCCTCACTTGTTTATGATGCCTCTCAAAAGGCTTTTATCGTCTCCAAAGTCTGATAAATGCACCTCATAGACCTGCCTCACAGCTGCTATAATGCATCTAATCTAATGAATTCACTGAAGATAAATGGTCATGAAGGAATGCATAAATATAACAGCACACAGTCTGTTTACGCTGCAGATGTGTGGTGGATGGATGCAACTCTCCCAGCATGTGAACCATTATGTTCAGTACAATTTTAATAAGGGAAATGGGGAGTTGGCAATGATTAGAGTTGTGACAGTTGGGCTGCTGGGACCATTAAGGTGAACAGGCTTATTGTAATGGGCTTACAGCAGCCCTGTCTGACCAGTGGGCGAGCTGTTAACTTGTTCTGAGCCATAAATGCCCCAAATCTGAATGGGAAATTGTCTGGCGTTGAATGTGACATGTGGCTAAATCTAAACTTTCTATCAGGCACAGTGTTTAACTCAATTATGCGTGAATCAATAGGGATCGTAAAGAAGCCTCAGCAGTGTAGAATACTGTGCTGATTGAAAGTTGTATTGAATACATAACAGCTGCATTAAAAGAGAATAAAAGCCTTTAATTCAGAATCTATCTGACGTTATTGGATCCTCAAATGCTGAATTGTATCCGTCTGTAATCAGCTGAGCTCTATCACTCTTTGTGTTTAAGGCATCAGTGCTGTTGTTGTTGGTTCTCTCTGTGCTCTCTGTCTTAAAACGCTCCTTTCTTAAACAGTAAAGCTCTGACGGTCTCTTAATCAGAGCAGCCGGTATCAGAAGCCTAGCAGTCCCGTCCCCCCCCTCGTCCCCCCCCCCCCTCTTCATTGTAATAAGGATTCCAGTGTATGTTTTGGCTAACCGGATTTGCCCTTTGTATTTACCCTACTTTCTCCCCCTTCGCCGGCTTTAGTAAGCAATGGTTGACGATGCAGTCAAATATATAATTCTTTGTATAATGGTTCTCTTGGTGCCCTAAACAATCTTCTTCTCCTGCAAATACTCTGGAAGCACACGGACTTCTTCAAAGACCCCATATATCCCCTATATAATCTATGCTGCTCTTATAGCACATACCCTTTCTATAAGGTTAAGAGAGAGGTCTGTGAATTACAGCCATTTGTTATATATAGTCATGTAATCTCCCTGCGTTTGAGGAAAAACCCCTCTGGCTCCTACAAACAATTATTATCATTTCATCTGTTGATTATATTCAATTCATTGATTCATCGTTTGTGCCCGGGAATGACAAACACTGCCACAACAAGTTTACAGAGCCCAACGTGACAACTTAAAATATTCTCTTTTTGTCCAACCAACAGTCCAAAACCCCAAAGATTTTCAAAGTAAGACGATTACAAAATAAAGGAAATCTTTGAAATGCTTGAAACTGCAAGTACTTTACATTTTTGCTTGATTAAATCAGTTAAAATGATTCCCAAAATCGCTGTGGATTAGTTTTCTGTCCATCGCCTGACTAATCAATTAATTGACAAATTGTTTGCGCTCATAGCACATCACCTAAAGTGTTACAGGGAAAGCAGAACACAGAACAACGCACTCTGCTCTCAGGGAGGCATGTACACTGATTTACACTCCAAAGAGCATGTTTCAAGTAACCATGGCTGACACATCTTGACTCTTATTTGGCTCAGGTAATCACGGGTCATAAATCGTCTCCACTGCGCCCAGATGCAGGTGGGCATCTTTTACTTAAGTTAAAGTATTAATACTACATTGTAAAAAAAAACTATTATACAAGTAAAGGTCCTGCATTCAAAATCGTACTCAAGTAAAAGCACAAAAGTATTTTCATCAAAATATACGTGAAGTTCAAATTCTCATTATGCAGAATGACCCATTTCAGTATCATATATATATTATATTACTCATGTATAATTTGTGATGCATTAATATGTACGAAATGTAAAGTAAATGTGGAGCTAATTACTTTATATACTTCTGAGTAGCTTAGCCTATAATAATACATCATAACTTATAAGTTCATTTATATTTTGTAATAATAATAATACATCATAACTTATAAGTTGATTTATATTTTGTAATAATAATCCAAATCTGCAAAGTAACTAGTAACTAAAACTATGAAACAAATGTAGTGAAGTAAAAAGCAAAATATTTGCCTGCAAAATGTGTTTATAGGAGTAGAACTATAAAGAAGCATAAAATGGAAATAATCAAGTAAAGTACAAGAACCTCACAACTGCACTTAAGTACAGTACTTGAGTAAATGTACTTAGTTACTTTCCACCACTGCAGGAGGGCCACAGCTGCTGTACAGCTCGCCGTGACCTCTCCGCCCTCTCCGCTCGGGAAGTCCTTCACCTCTCTTTTACCCTCTCTCCCTCTCCTCTGCTCTTGCTTCACATCCTGGTCACTCTGACCCGTCTTTTCTTTCCTTCCTCAGGGTGGAGGAGGGGGACCAGTAGCAGTAGAAAATGGCTGCCATGACAACGGTGCCCAGCTATGCCCCTTCACTGTGGGTGAGAATGTGTCACGCCCTCCCCCGGCTGGACCTCACCATGCAGATGAAGGACAACTTCTTTGTCCCCGACAGCTGGGAGTACCAGCAGGTAACAGACACCTCATGCTGCACTGTAGCTGTTCAGCCCTGTTGCTCCATTCGTAGCTATAACTCTACAGGTATATTGTCCTGCAATTAAGTGACTGGATGATGGGCAATTTGCTCTACAACACACTTTAAAGTGCCCCATAAATCCCTAAATGTAGAGGCATGCAAGAGCGCAGAGCTATGATGATGCCATTTACAATCCTTTAAAACTAATTTTCATGCCGACTCATTGACCTAATTATTGGTGGGAAGATTGCACTCGACCCCTCCAAGAGCCCCTCGGCTGAAATCTAACCTTTCTTTCATTTTCTTTAGATGTTGCAATACTCTTCTAAACTGTCCCTTGCGCCTCTGCCTCTGTGCATGGCGAAAAATTGGAGATTCAGGGAGTGCATGAGATTCAGCGTGGTGCTCTTGCAGGTTTCCACACCTGCAATCGTAACGTGTGATTCTGAACTGTGCAGTTTCTTCTGCGAAATGCAAGCTTTCATCCTTGTTCTCCTTCAACAGGCTCTCATACAAAACGCTTCAGCCAGCAGTGTCTCACTGTGCGTGTTTGTGACTTCTCTGCGGTACAAAGAAGGGAGGGGGGGGGGGGGGGGGGGAACGCAAATTATCCTGCAGAACAGAAAGACAAAAGAGACTGAAAGTGCTCCGAGAGGGAGAATGAGAGAGGGAATGAGTAATGCGAGGAGGTTGCTGAACAGAAGACCGGGCAGAGAGGGAGAAATAGAGAGAGAGAGAGAGAGAGAGAGAGAGAGTGGGAGTGAATGTATTTAAGTAGGTCACAGATTATTAATAGAGATTCAGTGGTGTGGATAGAAAGAAAGAGAGGGGAGAGTGGGGGAGAGAAAGAGAGTGGGAGCGAGGGAGAGCATGGGGAAAGAGGGGTGGGTGGAGTGGAGCAATGGGGAGGGGCTTCAGAGAGCAGAAGGTGAGATACAGTAGAGAGAAGGTGGAGGAATGAGGAGCGACAGACCGGCAGATGGATGGAGGGATAATACTGTAGATATGTGTTGGAGCAAAATGCATTTCAGTGATGTTGACTTTATGACATGGAGCCTGATCAACAGCAGCCTGATTTGGCTTAGTGACATTAATATTCACTATAGTGCAGACACGAGATTCATGGGTTGAAGCCTTTAAAGTAGAAATGGTCAAGAATCACAAATTAATTGCGTTAAATTTCCATCTTTGTTAATATCTGTTTGCATGCAGCGTGTTTCTGTATTCTTGATTCTCATACCTTCTTAATCATCATCATCCTCTGCTGCTATATGGGGGCCGGACAATACTTCTTTAACAGCATCAGTTTGTATTTCACCCTCTCACATTGCTCTTCTCCTCTTGAAAAAATGGAATTAAAGTGCCATTTTCCACATTCACAGACGCATCCTTTCTTTTCCTCCTCTTCATTTTCTCAGACTCTGCTGGTTTTGTCCAGTTTATCAGCCATCGCTCTCGTCATCTCGCTCTTGGTGGTCCTCTCCTTCCTCATACACTACTGCTGCTGTCACCGCGGTGACCGGAGCGAGGGATCGGAGGAGGAGGAGGAGGATGAAGATGCCAGCACAGGTCACGGCTACAGCGGGAAGAAGGGGCGGGGCATCTGTTGTGTCACGTGGGTGGCGGTGGCGTCTGTCACGCTGTGCTGGTGAGAAGGAATATTCATTATCAACCACAGATGTCTCATCTTTTACAACAACACTCATGTCACCTTTGAGAAGTGGTGGAAGAAGTATTCAGATATTTTAATTAAGTAAAAGTACCTGTGCAACACTAACAATACTCCAGTACAAGTCAAAGTCCTACTTTTAAAAACTTACTCAAGCAGGAGTGCATAATCAGTATCAGTTCATACTCGTGACTAAGTACTGGTTTATACTAGATTATGATTTTAAGAGCTTTTAAGATCCGATACACTGCTGTTGGAAACGAGCCTTCAGTATATAGAGCAATCTTAATACTTGCTGATACTTCTCAATACAGGACTTGTCTTCGTATTGTGGTATTGCTACTTTTAGAAGATCTTAATACTTCTTTCACCACTAATTATTAGCTCTCCAATGGGTCATAAGATACATCTGAGAGGTTGTGAGATGATTAATGGTGTACACTAGGAAGGAGGAAGAAACAAAGTTCTGATACACAAATTTGTATCAATAATTTTTTTTTTTTAGCTTAGCTTAGCATAAAGACTGGAAACAGGGGGAAACGGCTAGCCTGGCTCCGTCCCCCTGTTTCAAGTCTTTATGCTGAGATGAACTGGCTCTAGCTTCATATTTACCGTACAGACATGTCGCTCTTCTAATCTCCCTCTATGCAAGAAAGCGAAGAAGCGTCAAAATGTCAAACTATTCCTTTAAATTAAAGCATCTGAGAAGTTTAAAGGGTAAATCACTCTTTGGTGAAACTGCTAACAACTTGTGTTTTATTTTTGTGCAAAGGCCCTCAAGTCAAACAGATTGAGAACAACTTGTTTTCTTAGAAGTGCATGAATGGAGGGACCTAATAGTCGTGTGGTTAGGGAGCATACTAGACTCGGCCAAATACTCTCTGTAGCAATCCCTGGTTTGAGATGGGTTGGTCAAACTGTTTGCTGCATGCCATTCCTCTACTCTCGTTCCCCACATTTCCTGCCTCTCTCCACAGTCACCATAAAAAAAAGGGCTGAAACTAATCTTTCAAGAACAACTTGCACTGATTCTTCACAAGTTTATATTTAGATCAAATCTTACACTGAAAACTATCTATAACTATATATAAATGCAGTAAAAAGTACAACATTTCCCACTGAAATGTAGTGGGGTATAATGTAAAGGAAGCTAAACATACTCAAGTAAAGTACAAGCACCATAATATTTTAGGTTGAACAGCAACAAGGCTTGTGAATCACAAGCTGTCACCCTCTCCATCGTCATGTGCTTTTTAGTCTCTCACACAGTCACCACCAATGTCACTGGAGAGGAGAGGAGGCCTGGATGACAGCTGACGGTCACGTTAAATTGCTGTTGACCGACCACAGGCCTATGACAGCACTGTGTGTTACTTTTGTGTGTGTGGATTTGAGTGGTTTCCCAATCACTGTGTGTGTGTGTGAGGATCATCTCATGTGTGTGTGTGAGGATGATCTCAGCTCGCCCACCTTCAGTATGGCAGTCATTCACCCACCGGTGTTCCCCTCAGATCTTGTGACCATGCAGTCATCAAGTCAGTGCACTGTCTCAGCTTAGACCTTGTACAGAAATGCTTCCTGACATCTGTCCAAGACGCTCTTGTATTGCGGAGGTCACTTAGGGGAAGCTCGGCAGCACATCCAACCTGTTTTGTTTTTTTCAATCTGAAGCTACAGGCACAGCTGTGTGCTGTAATAACATTATAGTGCAATTTATTGCTTCAGTAGTGCTTTCCATTACATTCATGTCCAATCCCCGCACCTTCATATGCACTGAGACTGTCACAGAACATAATGTACAGCGGATGTGATTTCAGCTGTCACAGTGATGTCATATACACAGACTGTAGGTCCGTGTCTCCCCCTTATGGACTGTAATGTAATGTAGTCGTCTCCTCCTCTGATGCTCGAGCGTTCTGCGCTAGACTGGAGCAAAAGATAATGCAGCCGTTTACCGTTTGATAATATTTCATGTGACACCCTTTCGTCCAGATGGTGGCCTTTTTGTCACAAGTGCAAAATAACAGTCATGTGGAATGCAGCCGCAGTAGACAACGTTCACATTTGGCAGCTTGAAATGCAAAGCACACACAGACGCAGACACACATTCCTCCTTTTCCTTTTCCCCCCCTGCTTTCTAATCTGGGTCACATACTTTGTGGGAGATTGGGTCATACCATTCCTCTCGGGTTTGAGGGGATTTGATGAACATCTGGCCCGAGCCTTAATCTGAATATGTGAATAACAGGAAGATATGTAAACATGTCGCTATGTTTAACAATTTGAATATTTTCCTTGCAGAAGCTTAACCGTTGAGTGCTAAGAGTCAGCTTTTTTTCCCCATCATCTGTTTATTCCTTCCCCTGTGATCCACTATCGTATGCTCATCCAGAGCTCACACATCCTCTCCTCCTCTATCTCCTTGTGTCATATTCATTTAAAATGTACCTACACACTGAATTAAACATTACATTTATGCTTCTGCTGTTCTTCTATCCCCCATGTTCTCTCTCGCACACACACACACACACACACACACACACACACACACACACACACACACACACACACACACACACACACACACACACACACACACACACTTACTGTACATACACCCTCTCACAATGTTTTCATGTTTCATTGTTTTCTCTCCCTTTGCAGTGTTGCCATAGGCATTGGTTTCTATGGCAACAGCGAGGCTAATGATGGGATGTATCAGTTGACCTCGTCTCTTCTCACAGCCAATTATACGCTAGCTTCCATCGATCTGCTGGTGAGTGCTCCAAGTCCACAAGTAAACTGCCATGCAGAGTTTCTAACCCGTGTGTGTGTGTGTGTGTGTGTGTGTGTGTGTGTGTGTGCGCGCATGTGTACATGCGGTCAGCAGGGAGAGAAAGAAGTTCAGATACAAACTTCTGTTTCTATTGATTTCCCTGCGGTCAGACAGGGTTTATGTGTCAGACAGTTGGGAATAACACATGAGTCAGTTCAGCTCACATCCATTCATATCAAAGAAACATATCAATAATTAAAATTAGAGCAGGATATCTAAACTGACGCTCATAAAGCAATTGCATTAAACACAATGGAAACACAGAGGGAATATGCACGCACACTGGACATTATATATTCATTATTTAATATAAACATTTACTTGCTAAATATGAATAAAAAGACATATTTGTCAATAAACGTACTCCCACATGTAACTGGATGTTTGGTCAGAGCAGGAATATTCCATCAAAGACAAACTTTTCTTCGCCCTGATACTCCCACAACACGCAAAAGTGCCACCTGCTCAGCTCTAACAAGTTCTCAACATGTTCTTTGTTTTAATGAAGTAACAAAACAAAGAGCTGTAAAATATGAAACATATATGAACTAACATAAATGATAAGTGAGATAATATGGGCCTATCACTCTGTCGCTCAGTGTCTTGCTGGGCACATTTGCAAATGAATATTGAACTTAAACATAGAAAAATGTTTATAATATTAGAAAAAATATAAATAGGGATGAAATTATACAAAGTTGGCTGAAGTGGAAACCAAAAGAAAACTTAACTGGAGAATATCAGAGAAATCATATAATAATAAGTACAGTATTATTCTGTAGGAGAAGTCTAGATACTGTATATTGTCTTGTGTTGTATTAATATAGCGAGGTGCTTCGTTGGAATCGCGTACATAGTGTTGGTAATAATAAATACAGGAATGTTTTCACAGGTAATAAACAGGTTAAATGTTGGATAATAAGAAAGAAGCTCTACAAAAAAAGCAGCATCTTCTAAATAATAGGCATATAATAAATAAATAAATTACAGATAATAAATAAATAATTCATCTTGATTACACAGTCACACAAAAACATGTCTCAGAAGGAGTGTGTTCACTTCTGCGTCTGTGTCTGCAGCCGTCTACCATCTTCTCTTAACCAATTTTAGAGACCTTGAGGTGTCGTTTATTTAAAAGTATGTTCATATCTAACGAAATTAGATCAATCGCTTTTGTATTTCAGTTTGCAAGTAAGAGTAAAAGTGAAGGATTTTTCACCTGAGCTTTAACTTGTGTTATAGATTAGGAGCGACATGCATTTGCAAACTGAGGCACCAAGATGCCCACAATCTTCAGTTCTCTATCTCCATAACAAACCATTTTAAACTGACCACGATTTTATGAGCACCATCAACACTCTTTTGTGGTTTCCCTTCCACTTAACTTCCCTCACATTCTTCTTTCCCCCCTCTCTAAAGATTACAGACACAATTTCTGGGCTGCAGCTGTCTGTCTCTGGCCCCCTGACCTCAATGGAGGAGCTCTTCACCGGCAGTAAACCCTTCCTGGTGTCGACACGGAACTGCCGGAGGTTATCTGAGAACGTTATCAACCTCCTCTCCTCCATCTCCCTGGCTCGGTCCGGTATAGACGCAGGCCTGGTGAATGACAGTATCAGCGGGGCGTCCATCATACCTCTGACCCCAGTACCTCCCTCTGTGGCCCCGACACTGGTGCCTTCCAGCGGCCTGATGCCCAGCCCCTTCTCACCTGGCTGGGCGGCCAACACGCTGATGGTCAATGAGGACTACAGGTGAGGCTGCAGAACAGATCTTCATCTGGGCTTTTAAATTAACAAGTAGATTTTTTAAATTAGATTAAATACACATTGGAAATATAATTTTTGGGATTATTATTATTATTAAGCTGCTGCTCGGATCTGTTCCCAAATGCATATTAGGTGTGTGTGTATCTCAATACATAACTAGATACATGGCCCATAATCCAATATGAATATGATGCACACATATGTCTTTATGAACCAATACACTGCGATTCAAAGCCAATTTGATACAATTAGTTTCAGCGACAATTTAAGTAATAGTTTTATATTTATGGGTGTTAGGGTTAGGGTTCCTTCCCAATAAATAAAAACAACATTTGAAGTAGTTCCCAGGAAACTGGACGGAAAATATAGTTTTACATTTGTCATGTACATGTACAAATGTACAAACAATTTTTCCAGTTGTAAATGAATAATGCAATATGTTCCTGAATGAACTGATATATTATATTGATTCAACAAGATTTAATAGTTTTACTTGTTTATCAATGAAAATTAGTTTCCAGTTACTAAATTTAAAAAGAAACATTCGTACTTCCTAATAATTTTGTTCACGCTTGGACTCACAAATCCCCCTGAATATGAAGTTTACCACAACACTAACAATAGCAAACATTGGCAGTGATAATTAGCTTTCTGGGAAATAAAAGTATTTTTATTGTTTGTCTATTGGCAGTTGTTTCTGCTTACAATGGAACCTGATCGTTTTGCTCATAAATGTATTGGTTCCTCTCAGTAATTGTGCAAGATATAATGATTCCTTCATAGCATGTTTTATGTTTCCAATAAAATAGATTGTGTAATTCCATTGTTCTGAAAAAACAATCTGGTTTCTTCCCATTTACAAAACTCATTATCCACTAACACTGATTTGTCAGTTTTCCTTGTTCAGCAGAGGCATCAGGAGTCAGAATACATTTAATGCATGGGTAAATGTTATGGGAATAAGAGATGTAAAGTTAGCTTGAAAAGGATTTATTACTGTATATGCTCGGCCTACTTTATCCATCCTTTAAGTGTAACCCGCTTTACATCTGGCAACCATTTTCTGTGACTTGGAGGCTGGAAACTTTAGGAGCATTGAACACACGTTTCCAGTTTTCTTCTATAACCATTTCCTTTTCTGACAAGTTAATGTAGTAAATAAGCAGATTAAACGTAAACCATCTGGATCAATTTCACAAGTATCAACACGTGCACACTGTTTGTTAACACTGACAGACCCCCGCTCATATGGAAACCGTCTGAACGAGCCTTTCCTAAATGTAGCATGTTTATTAAAAGGGCTGGGTCAGTTGAGGTAATGCAATGGAAACTTTCTTCAAAAATAACTCAATGTTCTGGTGCATGATGGGTTGATGGGTTGCTTTTATATTCAATATTCCATAATAATAACACTATGAAAGGACTGCTTCCCATAAACTAACCACACACAGCAAACAGATGATGTAATGTGTCCCTCCCTTTTTAAACAGTAAGAGGGCAAGTAAGGTTCAACCTCATCATAACTTCCCCACTTCCCTTCTCTGAGTCGGCCTTATCTTTAATAGCGAATAAAGCTATTAAAGCTGACCACAGACTCACATTGAGTGAATGTCTCATTTCTGTCTAATAGAGACATAAATACATATCCCAGATCAGTAGTGTTAGAGGCCCGATAATCTAATTACACTTAATTCTGGGAACGGTGGAAAAAGATAGCAAATCTTAATCCCAGATCAGCTGGAGAAATCTTAATGTGATGAGAGGAGATCTGCACATTTCACACAACATTAGAGACATTCTGGCTACGATGACAAATCAAAACAAACTTTTTTTTTTTAATGTTCAAGGTCCACAACTGAAGAAGGAGACGTGCCGGTAGCTTGTATATGTCAGCATAAAGTGTTCTAATCTCAGGGCTGTTAAAGCGGTGAGAGTCACAAGATTATTAAAGAGATAAGCAAGAAAGGTTAATCATTTACTACACCAGGACAGGACAGGAGTTCAAAACTGTGCATCCCGGTAGACCAAACCCATTTCCTTACACCGAGACTTCACGTCTCCGACTGGATCAACTGCTCCAGAAGAACAGCCGTGCTAACTGTACATTATACAAAATCAAAACCTTCATTTGCTATTTTGCAAATCTGAAACTCATTAGTTAACACAGGATACCTATAAATCTTTGTCCGACCATTCTCATGGGAAATCTATGTGAATGTCTTCTCACCGCTACGTAGATGAGCAGTTGAAGGGTTAAGTTTCAATTCAATCGTTCAATTAAATCAAATAAAACCGTAGATAACAAGCAGGGCACTCGGAGAGCGCAAACCTCACCTAACATTACATTTAGCTGACGCTTTTATCCAAAGCGATCCGAAGTGGGTTCTTCCTCGGACCACGTTGCACCCTTCCACCAAGTTCCATAGAAATCGTGCAATTAGTTTTTCACGTAATCCTGTTGACAAACAAACAAACAATGAAACAAACTGAAACTATAAATGATGAACCACGATTACGACAAATATCCCCGAGGTTTGACGAAATCTTAACCTGTGGAATACAATTTAAAAGCTGTTTGAGAAACTTTGAAAGTTTTTAATGTAATGGCATTTTCTGTATTGTGTTGTGTTGTAGGTGGCTGTCATACGTGTTGTTGCTGCTGCTGGACCTCATAGTGTGTCTGTTCATCCTGCTGGGACTGGCAAAGCAAGCCCGCTGGCTGCTCATACTGTGAGTACACACACACACACACACACCACACACACTCTTGTATCTTTAGACACAAACTATACAACTCTGATTGATGGTCAGGGTGTCTTCTCTTGGCTGAAGAGTTTGTGTTGTTCCCTCTCCACAGGATGACCGTGCTGGCGTGGCTGGCTCTCTTCCTAAGCTGGGGCTCCCTGGGCTTGGAGACAGCCACTGTAGTGGTGAGTAGTCCCAGTGAAACTGTTCTGAGGAGCGGAGGGATCAAGGGCTGGAGGAATAGGAAGTGAATGGGGCTGACAAGGGCTGGCTTCAGAGAGAGCTACATGAGACCAAAGCTGTGTGTGTGTGTGTGTGTGTGTGTGTGTGTGTGTGTGTGTGTATGTGTGTGTGTGTGTGATTTCTGTGGCCATTGTGCTAAACTGTGAAAAGATCTGCCTCCTAGGGAACGCTGCAGTCGTGGCAGAGCACCAAAAAGGCAGGAAAATGGGGCAGAGATTAAAGATTCAATGCGCGTGTGCACAGGCGCGTTTGTGAACAAATTGTGTTTGTGCATTAAAGTGCGTGTTTCCTGTGTAAGTGTGTTACCAAGTGTGTGGGCGTTTGGCTTCAAGAAGCAAAGATGGAGGATGAAGAGAAGTGCTTTCAACGAGACAGAGGAGGGGAGAGGAAGAGCGGGAGAGTGCATCTCGAGATCAGTTTAAGACAGAAAGAGAGAGACAGCTTGCCATCAGCAGTAAAAAAAAAAGAGAAAAGACTTGAAGCTGTTGCTGCTCTGTACGTCGGCCCCTTGGGGCTTCAGACTGAACATGCAGGGGGGTGAAAGTGTGAGTGTAATCCTGTAAAAGTAAAATTCACTTACATGTTGCTGGACAATGTTCTGCTTTTAACGCCTAAACATGACAACACCACCAGTGTGCTTCTATCAAGAACAAAGCACAGAGACCGTCATTATGTCTCAAACTGTGGAGTGTCCTTTTTCAGTTTCTCCTCTGAAGTTTGGTTGTACTCTCTGAAGTGGGAGACAGTTTTTTTATTTTATATCTGGGTTAAGGGTGTGTGAAGAGGCTAAATGGTGGCTGTTTTTCTGCACTGCTGCCCACTTTAAGAGACTCAGTGTCATGTGGAGCTGGCGGGAGACGGTCCCAATGCCTGTGGGTCCACACAGAGCTGCTCTGTCCCTGGTTACTGACAGGGAAACAATGGGCCAGTTGTGGGCCTGCCCACTTTATTCTTTCCCGGGTCGCCGCTTTTCCCGTCAGCCGCCAGGCTCTCTGCGTGGCTCTCACTCCCTCTTCTGGTGGGGCGATCTCAAGCTCAGTGTGTCTGTGGGTGTGCTATCGCTAACTTGAGTGCATCCTCTTATAAAATAAGCCAGAAGTACGTGCAGGTCAACCGAGGGACGATGCAGGTTTATCTAGCACTGCATGTGATCCGGGCAGATCAATATTTGCCTCTGTATTGTGAGCAGCTGTCAGAGACATGTGGAGGTAAATTATGTCAGTGGGTCAGTGTGTCTACTAAATCTTTCCTTGTGATCATTTTCTCTTGCCCTCTCTCTTTCGCCTCATCTGCCCCCGCTCTCTCCTGCTGTTTTTTTTCCTTTCTCACTCTTCCCGTCAACGTTTTTCCAGGCCCTCAGTGATTTCTGCTCAGATCCGAACACGTTTGTAGTGAACTCCACCCACTTCAACACTGGGACAAGCTCAGGTACAGTATCAGTCTGTCCCTGTGCAAAGTGCTAGTTGTTTCCCATTTTTGCAATGCTTTTGATTTACCTCCCAACTGTGCTTGTGTCAGCACAAACTAATATAATGAGTTAAATGTTCCCACATCTTTTCTATTATGCACTGATCTGGTGTTTTGCTGGCCATTCAGATGTGTTGGATTATTACCTGACCTGCAGCAGGCGCATGAACAGTCCGTTCCAGCAGGTAATGTGACCTCCTGACAGTCACATGTATTTATGTATATAACATAGCACATTGCAGGCATTTAGCTGACACTCTTACCTGCTTTGATTTCAGTTAACAGGTTGCATGTCATACTTGCTCAAGGAAAAATCATTTGAGGATGGGAGGCACAGCTGTTGCTGCGTGTCCTGTCCTTTTAAATGATTTGCTCCAGATAAATTGCTACTCTCTCAGCATATTAATGGTATATTTAAGCAATAATGCAATAATGTTTAACTCCACTAACTTGTTGGCTGCAGGTGCTGACCCAGTCGCAGAGGGCACTGTCCAACATTCACACACACCTCTCCAGTCTGGACCGAAATGCTCTCACACAGTTCCCCAAAGCTGAGGTATGTTATGATGTGTAAACATGCACTTATTTAAGAAATAACATTTCTGTCGCCTCTTCCTAACATTTCCTAAAAATAAGTTTCTTAACTTGCGATTATTTGGTTATTGCAGAAGTCACTGAGGGAGGTTCAGCAGATACTCAACTCCACAGAGGGCAACTTTCATCAATTGGTGGCGCTGCTAAACTGCAGAGGTCTGAATAAGGTAACCCAAGACACACACACACACACACACACACACACACACACACACACACACACACACACACACACACACACACACACACACAGGTTCCAGTCTTTTACACAGAGCAAGTGTTTATATTGTATCCTTTTCTTTTTCTTTTTAATCTCTATATTACGTGACGCTTTGGCACTATCGTCTTTGTTACACTCATGAATTGAAAAATTGCCTGTAAGAGGAATGAAGCTGCAGATTGTGAGGAAAATATGCGATAACGTTGTTGAATATCGCGATAAAGATATTACTTGTAATAAATAAACAGATATTAAAGTGTACTTAGTTCTGCCTTTCTGCACAAATTGCTCTTTGAATCAAAAATTGAAGGAAATTATTTCTAACATTCTTTTTTTGAACAAATTGAACTTTGAACTGAAAACAAAAGACACCCATTAAAAAACATTGACTGACATTTTGAACGTTTTCTACTGATACTCTTTCAAACTAATAAAAATCCTTGAGTTATGTGTTTATTGCGCACGTTTCCCATAAAGAAATTGTGCAGTCCTAAACAGAAGCTGTACTAGCAGCTAATTACCAAAGCACTGCTTCCTTATCATCACTGATACATCTCTCTATTTCTTTTAGGACTACATCGACTCTTTGAAAGGCCTGTGCTATGATGGGATGGAGGGATTGCTCTACCTCTCCCTTTACTCTTTCCTCTCTGCTTTGGCCTTCACTGCCATCCTTTGCTCTCTGCCCGGCGCCTGGAGGAGCTTCCCCAGGTTAGTGAGAGTATGAATATGCCTGTGGTGCATACTGTAGGTATAAGTGCTGTTATTGTTGCTGTTCACATATTTTCATGCACTCACACTCATTTTAAACACTTTAAATTGCCTAGCAAAAACACAAAAAGAACGAGACTGTGCGAGACAACGTAGATGAAGGAATTAAAGTTTCTGCATGCCATACAATGCTGCTCGGCATACAATGTGGAAGAATATTTGCGTGTAAAAGAGTTGGTTCAGATTGCACGCCTAAAAGGATATACAGTAATACGCAGGATTACATAAAAATCCATTAATAGCTGGAAGTTTGTTTTTCTTGCACTTCTAGATTAAACTCATTTCTTTTTTTGCGTATTCAGGAGTTTGGTAGCAGCCGCACAGGTTTGTTGGATCTGCTGAGAGCGGATTATAATCCCCGCGTGGATACATGAGTCACCTTTACCACCTGAAGTTCGCATCTCATATCTTTTTTTTTTTATCTTGGAACATTAGCGTCTTAACTAATCATGACTAGCGACAGAGAGAATCCTGGAGGTGTGTTGTAAGATGTCGGAAGGAATACAGCTATGAAGAGAAGAAGGAATAAAGGCACTCATGGTTTCTCTGCTCACACATATCCCTCTCTGTCTCTTTCATGGACGACGACAGTGAATCAGAGGAGTACGAAGACTCGGACAGCGAGAGTGAGGACCCCTTCACCTCCCATCAGGCACGTAGACAGACGGCCACGGGGTCTCAGCGAGGGGCCATGACCCCCTTCTATAATTACCCGGGGGCTGGGTGGACACCCCCCTTTTCTAGCGCGCCGCCCCTCCCGTGAGTAACACCGACACTCAGACACACAGACAGACAGACAGACAGAACGTCCCAGATGTTGCAGGAGGAGGAGGAGGAGGAGGAGGAGGAGGAGGAGGAGGAGGTTGCTCTCAGATACAGTTTTCAGTGTTTCTGTGTCGAGATCTGTACCTATGGGCAACTTTTATACTGATGACCCCCAGATCAGGGATTGCAAAAAGTCCAGGATGTACATTTAAACAACACATAGAGACTGATGGTGCACTGTTGAGACACGTAGTCTTTTTGGTAAAGAAATCACAGATGAATTGCCTTCAGGACACACATAACATAACATGATGCACACCTTTGCTAGAGATAAGTGGAAGTGCAGTCAGCTAGGTTCACACACCTTTTCCTCTATATAGACATGTAGTCCAAATCCACAGAGCTGTCAGGTTAAGCACATGCATTGCAGACAGACACACAGACAGGTCAATATGGACTACAGTGTAGGCAGAGAAACAGACACAACTCCAGAGGTCTGTCTGTCTGTCTGTGTGTCTGTCTATCCGTCTGTCGAGTGTTTCAGGACAGACGATGTAGGCCGCTCGGTCATTTCTCACAGATCTTGTCTCAAATGGCGTCCTGTCTCCTAAACAGTAGTAGCCTACTGCTGCGTTGGGGGGAGGGTGTCATTGACGAGGCCGCGCTCGTAAAAACTCCGGCGATGTGAGGCTCAGGTTGACTATAGGTAACCCCCCCTCACCCCCCCCTAAAAACAAAACACCCTTCTGCCTCTGCCTCACTCTCATCTGTCTCCTCACCGTGGTGTCCAAACAATTCTCTGGGTCTGTCCTTCGCTCTTTGTCATACCTCCTTTTCCTTTTCGGTTCTCCCTTATTTCTCACTTTCAATTTTCTCATCTTGTTATATTTGTTCCCCCCTTTCTCCCTCACTGATGTTTCCAAGCTTAGTCAGAGCTCTGAGAAACCTAATCGTTGACTATTTAACTTCCTATTGCTAATGCCAGCTGGTCATCTTGACTGCCCCGCCTATCTATATGATATTAACACCAAATTAAATACAAGGATACTGACTAAACAAAACTGTCAAGGCTCAGAAACTCAGCTAGCACTAAAAAATACAGTCCACTCCTCTTAAATGAAATCTGCTCGGGATTGCTTTAAAAGCTCTCTGGGGTTTATCATGCAGATAAACAGATTCATTAGGAAAACAACATTACAGCTGAAATGGGACTGGTGAGTCACACCCAGCTCTAAATGCATGTAATTGCAGATTATTGTATAAATCCTGCAGTGCATCATCAGTCAGGAGTGGACTGTACGCCTGCTGCTGGTGCTCTCAGTGCCTTGCTTGAGTGCCAGTAGTACTAATACCTACTAGTTATACTGAGTGCTGTGTTTTTCCGCACTATATTTCTAACCACTCTTTCTCCTTCTTTCCTGTTACCTGTCCTTGGCTCCCGTCACCCCGCGGCCCCCGTCCCGTCTGTCTTTCTCTATGTGTCTCACCCCTGTTTCCCTCTCTCCTTCATCCTCCGTTCCTCCTCTCCCTCTCTTCTGTCCTTGTCTCTTTCTATCTCTATACAGGACTCCAAACGTTTCCTCCAATGGCAACCCTGGCTATGAGAGCCTACCCTTGACTGACAGGCAGTCCCCACCCCCCTCTGTGAGTCCTCTGTACTTGTGACGCCATCGCAATCTGTGCCATTTTATCACTGCACACGCTCGCTTTAATAATCAGTAGCAAACGGACTATCATGGTGACCTCGCAGGACCCTGTGCACTGGCCTTTTCTTCTTTTTTGATGCTTCAAAACCAGCAAAAACATGAAGGAGAATTTACATTTTTCACTGTTCCTGATTTTCTTGTGCATACTCTTATCACTATCTGGCCATTTTACAGAGCACCTTATCTCGACCATAACAATTCAAACGAATATAATGAACAATAATGAACATTCAGCGGGAAATTGGCAGCTTTCAACCGCATCTCATGGTCATCTACTGAGGAAGATATAGACTGTACATACTGTACGACCACATTTTATCATGTGACCAAACTTACAGTCTCATGACAACTTCGATGTCTCCTGGACATGTGAACTCCCTCCACTGGGGAAGACGTGATGCAGTTGAAAGCTTTAGAAAAAGCTACTTAAAGGATATTAACTTGTGTTTTGTCAAAAGAATCTTCTTAATGGACTGTAAACAGTTACTTTGGAAGAAGGGAGTTAGAAAGTAAATCAATAATAGGAAATTAAAAGCCCTCCGCAGTCAGCGGTCTTCCTCTAGAGTTTCAATCTTCTGAACTGCCCCTATAAATAACCAATCACCCGCGTTATGACATTTTAACTATCTCCATGACAAACCGCTTGCATTTAGGAAGACCATGAGATGCTGCTGAAATCTGGAAAAAGCTAGTAAGTTGACTTTTAGTTCATTTTTCTTCTTCTTGACTGTAAACAGTTACTTCTGAGGAGGGAGTAAAGTAAAGCAGTAACATTTACAGCTTTACTTCTCCTTTTGAGTTTAATCTGAATTATTTATTTCAAAATAATTAGTATGAAAGCCTGTTGGTCAGATAGTGAGAACAACATGTGCTGCTGTCTGCTGCTGGAGTTGATCACGCGCGTGAATAACAAATGTTGTTCTCTTCTCTTTTATTTTCTCTCAATACTCTTTTGGACACCTCAACCTCGCTCCTGCTGACTCGTCTGTTCCGGACGTACAGTACTCTCCCAGCATGCTGACTGGTTACGGAGGAAGTCAATCACACCCTAACCCCGCCCATTCGAGGAACCTGTATTCACGTTGATTATTTTTTTGTTAGGAAATGTATAGAAAAAAAACGTTTAGTTTTCATATGAATGGACACTTTACTGAAATGAAAAAGAAACTAATCTAAATAAAATGAATGCTAGGTGTGAATTCAAAGTGCATAACGTCAGTACCACTGAATATTATTACAAAAAGCACTTAAAAGAAACCGGTCTAAATGGACCGTGGGTATAAGCGACAATGATAATGCCAAGTCCACTTGGTCTAAATTATTTCCCCTCGTCTGTCCAAACTCTGTGTAAACTGTGAACAGTGGTGAGGCAAGTCAGAATGGTATTGACGTTACTACGTTGTAGTTTTATATTCTTAAATGTATCAGTACCACCGATTTATTTTTAAGTTTTTATATAAATATTGTTGTAGAAAAGCACTGGCACGTAGCAACAAGACACTTTTCTTTCTGTGAATGGTTATGCAGTTCCCTCACTTGGTATCATGTTTTTTTATTATTACTTTTTATAGGTGGCAATTCTGTATTTTCCTTGTATTACCTTATGGTATTCTGTATATCTCACTGTCTATAATATCTGAATAATCATGAACATTCGCTCTTAAAAAGAAAGATACTTGAGGGCTACCAAGACCCTGTTTTAATGATTGAATGGAGAACTACAACTGCCACTCAAGAACTACAAATCCCATGCAATGATAGCAGGTACATAGCAATATGATTCTTGCTACTGGTGCTGCAGTAGCCCTACCGTAACTAGCAATAATAACTATGTATAGCATTGGGTTTCTGAGATCTCTCCAAGATGTTTTGTGTATATATGGTCTGGTATGTTGGAGATTTCATTGAATCCCCCGTCCTTGCCAAACTGACCTTGTTAACCCTTGAATTGAGTTTGTATGGTTATCAATGCTCCTTTTGAATGGCATCCTTTTACACTCAAGAGTCTAATATAAATAAAAAATAACTTCAATAACCTTCACCTGGTCTTCATCGTGTCCACAAGTCAATGCAATGTCAGTGACAAACAAGTGCAAAGTAAATACTTAAAACAAGAGGTCAAAGTTTAATATAAATAAGTTTCACTATTATGAACCTCTGAGCGTCGGTATATGTGAGCTAGTCACTAGTGTGTACCAGAGACAGCGCTCCTACTCTTTTGGATATGCATAGATCAATAGGAGACACAATACAAACGTAAAGGTTAGTCACAGAACCAGTGTTTTTGCATGTCAGCGTAATTTAAAACAAATCAAGAATAGTGTCCTTTATATTCTTGCAACCGTTCCTTTCAGATTCAAAATAAGACTATCTCTTTCATTCATGTGCGAAACTCAATCTGAAGAGACTTGAAACCTGGGTGAAATGTCCATCCTAATCATGTCTGCATTGGTTTCTTTCTTCTTTACACTATACAGCTAAACAAGAGGAAAACAAAACACATTTGAAAAACTATTTTTTTTAAAACGTGGCACGCTAGGAAAAATGTCTAGAACTTTGTAGTACAAAGACATGCAAAGACACTGGAGGTCCTTCCATGCCTGATGCCTTCGCAGTACCTGTGCCTGTGAGAACAAAGACAAACAGTGTTAACAAATCAAACTCGGCAGTGCATAGAAGGTTTACAACGAGGGTCGTGGGAAGAGACAGTGCACTCAGGTGCTGCTTGATAACTGATACATTTTGACATGACTGTCTCGTATGCAGAGTACAAACTGACATGGCTTTGGCGATTTGATGGTAATAGTCCACGACAGTTAAACCATTTTCATCTTGGTGATGTTTAAGTACTCAAACTAGTCCAGTTATCCTTATTTGCAGATGTCTTTTCATGCACAAACACTGCAATCAGTCCTACTATAAAACAAAAATTTCAGTCATATGTCATCAAACAAGCCCACATTTGCACTTTGTTAGCTTAGATGCACCTTCCCAGTGTTAAAAAACAAAGGTACTAAGAGAAGGACAACGCAGATACATGGGTCATATCAGAGCGAAAGCTTTTACAGCGGCTACAATCACAACAGTACTTCATCTCGGGAGTAAACGCCCGTCTTTGCTTCTCTTTGGAATTTCCTCTGTGTGTCGATATTCAATTTATTTTAGTGCATTCCCTGAAGTTTTCTGTAATGAGGTTTAAAAAATTATTTTTTTAAAAGAAGTCAGTCACTATCCCAGAGAAGTTTCTTTTCCGTGCTATGTAAAGGTATGTCCAAGGCATCACTACTTGGGGTTGTCAGAGTTCAGCCATGAACCGTCCTCCTCCACCTCCCGCCGGACGACCAGGAGCATCTCGGCCACATCCTGAGAAAGCTGTTCGCTGAGAAATGTGCTGGAAGAGAAACAATGACGACAAAAAGGGAAAAAGTTAGAATAACATGGACACAGACAAGAGGGCAAATTACTAGAGTGCAGCGCTCTAACACAAACAAACAGTGAGGTAAGCCACATGTGACCGCTCATATGGGATGACTCACTCGCTGCTCTCACTCAGAGCAGACACACAGATGTCCGCTCTAAAAGAGACATTTTAAAGACGTGAATGCACAGTCTTACCGTAGTTCTGCTTCTCCCCCAATACAGACAGGACTCTTCAGTTTGGAGTCCAGGTTGTAGTACTGTCCGTTAACTTGCCGAACCGCGAGCCAGTGCCGCCGTCGGAGTGGGAGGGACACGATTCCAAGAGACACTCGTGATGGGACGTTAAGAATAAAACCCTGGACCTTTGACATGCAAAGGCTCTGAACCGTCCTGTATTTTTGTTTTAAAGGGAGAAAGGACATATTAAACAAAACCTCCACCTTGAGATGTTCTTAGTTATCTGTTGTGTTCGGTTTATTTCATGGTGGACTGTTGCAATAGAATTGAGCTCAGCAACTTCTGCTGCACTTACTCAGTTACTAAATCTACCAAAATAAAAGTCACATTATTACACGTAGCTGGACATGGTTAGTAGTGCGAGTAAAATATTTTTGTCTGCAAGTCTAAAAGAATATGCATTTGTTCTTGGCCTGACACAAAATGCTGATGATTTAAACTCCTAACAACAATTTACTGTATATTTATATGTTTATTTACCATGGAAATAGGAGTAATGCATTACCAACTGAGAAAAACAAGCCCAGGAAATGCAACTACATAGCAATGTGTTTTTTGTGGTGGACCGTCCCTCAAAAACAAAATGATGCTTTTCAATTAAACATGTCAGTGCAGTAAATCCTGAACTTTCTCACCCGACAGGGCTCAGCGTGTCTCACTAACCTGCGTTTGTCCCACCACACTGCAGCCAGTTCCCGGCTCTGTAGTGCCGCCATGATGACGTTGACGTCATAGTTTCCTGTACCTAACACTGAGCGGTGAGGGTTCACCACACACTGTGGAGCCAGCCTGCAGAGAGGGAGAAACAGAGCAATAAAGCATTTTAAAGTGAATATCTAACTGGTATTCGGTACAGCTACGTTTTAAATGTGGCCTCTTCTTGCCAGGACCGTTGGGAGTCAGGACCGCTGTGAGGTTTAGTTCACTCTGGGATACAGCTACGTATTATTTTAGAACTGTCCTTCATTTCAATAAAAATGTATTTGATAACAACAACCAGGAAGAAGTTTCTGTGACTCATTGAAGTCACAGGGTTTACCGCAGCAAATTCTTTCGCCAAGGTCACAAGCTACTCATCTCGTTTCATAGTCAATACAGTTAGTAAATTACATTCTTAACAACAGCCACACTTGATGAAATGGCTTTTGCAGTGTGAAATTGCACCACTGCTGTTATACCCTGAAGGTTAATGTTATAATACACAAAACACTGTGAGAAATCCTGTGAGAATGCTGTGGGTCTTGGGACTGTGGGAAGTCATAAGATAGAACACAGTGACCTAAGTTTTGGTTTGCAATCACTGTTGACAACACACTGTTAAACAGCATTACTGCTTTATCTGAAACAACCTAAACATCCTTATGTTACTCCATAATTCAGCCACACTGTGTTCTCTTCCCTGTGTTAACCTTTGGAGAAAATCAAAATGCTTTTTTCTTCACCTGTTATAGCATCTAACATCAGGTTAGAAGTTCAAACCAACAGACGTCTAAGAGTCAGATGATAAAATGTGTGCTCGGGGCAAAACAAAGACTGTACTCACTCTGCTCTAACTTTCTACTGCGTTATCAATGGCAGGCTGCGGAAATTTTGCATTTTAACAAAAACGTCTAACAAAGATTTTTTTAATCAATCTGGACAGAAAGCAGACATTATCACAAAAGGTATCTGTGAAGATACAACCAGATGCTGCATTACAGCTATAAAATAAATGTTGATAGGGAGGCTTTGTAACCACATTATGAAGAAATATATGGAGGGCTGAGTTTACAAATGGGGCTACGGGCTAATATTCCAAATACTAACCTACAACCTAATATTCCAACTGAGTATTTAATCCCATATGAGCCTAAATGTAGCCTGAGATACTCCGGTGGGTCCCTTTTGGAGATTACAAGATGCTATCAGGGCTCTGGAATGATTTGCTGGAAGATATCTTTGTCCTCTTTTACATTTCTTTTAATTTTTTTATAAATAATGCGGTTTTACTTAATTAATTCCTTGCTGTGTATGTCTAATAATGAATTACATTGTTTTATTTGTTTAACATTCATATTGGATACTTCATCTTAGTGCATTGTTACTTTGCTTTATGTCAATTTATTGAATTCTGTTTTTATTTTTTGCGGTTGTGAAGCACTTGGTAATTATGTTTTGAAAGGTGCTATACAAATCAAATTGATTACTATTACTTAACCTGACAGTATTTTAAAATTATTATTATTATTATTATTAATAATAATAATAATAATTTTAAAATACTGTCAGGTTATGTTATGTTACCAATTTGTTTTGGATTCCCACTTTAAATGCACTTTTTGATTGAAACAAAGCAGCTGAATATGTTTTAGCTTCATGAGCAGACACAGCGACACATCCTCAAAACGTTATCCTACCGTTTGCAGATGTCATCGGCTGTCTCCTTGGTGAACACCCGCTCCTGGAGCACGTTGTTCAGTGCATGGATCGCGCACAGCTCCAATCGTTGTTTCTCATGAAACACTTCTCCTTCGCTCATAATAAAGCTTAAGATACACACAGAAGAAGTCCTGTTAACAGATAAACATTAGCTGTAATACAGTTAGCTGTGTAGCTATCGCAGCAGCACAGTCCATTCAGGCTAACAATAACTTTAAAGTCGTTAGCTTACCGTAACGGCGGCTAAAGCTGACTATGCTCCGTGTTTGGACAGCAAAACAACGGCAAAGTGAACTATTATTAATCTACAATAGCTACATGACGCTACTGACCTGCTGATAAAGCGCTTCCCCGTTTAAAAAAAAAAAGATGCTGGAGTCTGACAGCTACATCCAGAAACCGGAAGCAGATCCGTTGTTTTTGTTGTGATGTTGTTGTTGTGTGGGTGTCACACCCATTTACGGTATAAGCAGCAGAACTAGAGCAAACACATCTGTCGTTTTAACCCGTTGTCTATTCCTATGTTACTCGTTCAAACATAAATACGGTAAAATAAACGTTAAGAGTTATCTCCTTGGTTACGCACACAAAGCGTCCTCAGTCCACCAGGCGGTCATTACCTGTGGGTGTTGTGTTGAAGCGCTCCCTAGTGGTGAGCCTGCTTATTGGTGGTGACTTTTTATTTTTGGTAGGAAAAAAATAATATATATATATATATAATATACACATATAATGTATCTATATATGTATATACATATATAAACATAGATACGTTAAAGAAATAAATTAAAATGTCAACATTGTAAAATAGGCTATATAACAACAAAAAATATGTAAAATAATGTATATTACAATATATATAATAGTGTAATAATAATACTAAAGAAGGGATATATGGTTTAAGTGTTTAATGCAGAATAGTGCAAGTAAGATACATAAGAATATTGTTTTAATTATACAGTATAATACAGTATTAATGCCAAAGTGTCCACAGTTTAGATATAATAATTACGGCTGCTGACAGGGGTAAAATGCCATGGCCAGTCTATTGACTCAGAGTGCCTGACATACTGAGAGGGAGGATTTGAAGAGTGTAATGGCCAAAGGCAGAATCCTGTGGCGCTCTTTGGTGCATCTTGGTGGAATAAGTCTTGCATGAATGTACTGCTATGTTTGACCAGCACGTCATGGAGTGGGTGGGAGACATTGGCCTAGATGACATGACCCGTACCTCGGACAACATCCTCCTCTCTGACACCGCTGTTAGAGAGTCCAGCTCCACTCCCACAACATCACTGGCCTTGCAAATCAGTTTGGTGAGTCTGTTGGCATCTGCTACCCTCAGCCTGCTTCCCCAGCACACAATAGCAAACAGGATAGCAATAGCCACCACAAAGTAATAAAACATCTCAACCTTCTCAGAAAATAGAGGCATTGTCTGTCAGAGCCTCATAGTACATGTGAGAATCTATATACATGTAAAGGGTGTATCATAATGTAATGAGTTCACAATTCTGATCCATGATTTTGGAAATACTGATTTTATTTTTCTGCATTAAGCTTTTGTTGGATAGAGACAGACAGGAAACATGAAGAGAGAGACAACTCTGACCCTTCACCATTATGCTACCAGGCACCACCCCAATTAATCTTAAATTACATTGATTGATTATCTGAAGGTTTGTCAACATAGGGTGTGATAGAATTTTATAATCTTGATATTTTATAATCCAGGTCTGGAGGTGGAAATATTGGTACTACTTATTTGCACTTCCACATAAATTAAATGTAGTATACTTCAGTGAAGTATCTTGTTTGTGTGTTACACAAGTTAGTGTCTTAAATCATGACAAAAGCAGTTATTTACAGGTGTTGCTAGAATGTTAGACCTCATAAATATGGATATTTAATAACCAAAAAATCTCATTAAATCTTTCCACTATGAGAAGAAAGCACAGATTTAAGCAGATATTTGTTGTTCCAAACTGGGTTCTAGGTATTATGAACTCTCTTTGTAAGGATTTTGTGCCCTCTATGCAGCTGGTTGCCAGTGAAGGCGATTCTTTATATCCCTGCAATCTTCAAAATTTTTTTTTTTATATGCTTGTCTTGATTAATTGGTTGCCATTTTTTCTCCTTCTTGTTATTTAAACTAAACTAATCTTAACTAAACCAAACCAAACGAAAAAAAAGAGTATAGGTTTGGAAAGTGCCAGTTTATACCATAAATATGTAAAAGATGTTTCACATGTATATGGTACTGCTGTAAGTAGGTTTTTATGTTATATGATGTTCAACAACAAAGCAATAGGTTTTGGTCATTGACACTAACACAAGAAAAACATCTTGGTATATGTTGAATCTTTCTTGTTATAAGGAGGAACCATATTTTTGTCTTGCACAGTGGGATATATAATGCTGTATTTGACTGAATGAGAACATGTTGTTTTTTCTCTGTGTGTTCTAGCTACTCCTGTAGGTATCTGCCTTTATCTTCACTATTATGAGCTGTGTCAGCTTTTGCTGATCATGATCACTGTGGTTTCCATTTGCATGCTTTCAGCTGCAATTTTGAATTCAATATGTTTTCTATCTATCAATTTCACTCTACTAATCACATACCGGTATTCTTCTATTCATTAATGTTCTCCCTCCCTCTGTTTAATGTTTAAATGTGGTATGCAGTACATTTCTTGTGCTTTTTAATTGTATTTCATGTACAATAGATTTATCTTTTCAATACTGTTCAGGGGAGTGTGCGAGTTTTTCAAATGGACCAATGATTGACTAGCATCAGTCTTAATTTCGACTCTGATAAGCTAAGAGGGCTTTCAGCTGTGACGCAACAACAATAATGTATCATGATTGGCTTAAGGTCTCTGACGTGTAATGTCACTAAGATGCTTATTGGTCGGTGGTACTAGGTTAAACTGAGGATTTTATTTTTGTTCCTGTGTCAACGTAAAGAAGCAAAGAGTAGCCAGTGAGACCCGGCTAAGTTTCATCAGAGATAGTTTTTTCAAACATTACGGAAAGGTCTCCTCATATCTGACACCAGCCATACATCCACCGCCTTAGCAGAACTCCTTTTGAAGATGGTAAGTCGGGTGGCCGAGGTTATTGCTAACGGCTAACGGGAGAAGCTGCTAGCTTGATCCGATGTTTAGCCGTTGCCAGCCGTCGAGCTTTTAATTTGGGTTGTGTCTACTTGCTGGAGTCTCCGACGTAAATTAAGAATCGTCATTTATATTTGTATAATGTAATAGATACATTGAGGACATTAATTACTGTATCACACATTTTAAAATAACCGAGCAGCGTTATCGTTAACGTTATCATATAGAGGCTAGGCTAGTATAGCTAACGGTATTGAAACACTAACGTAACGTTAAAGTTACCTATCGACAGGATGGTCGTTAACGGCCGTTACAATTACCTTACCATTATACTAATGTTGCCTGGCTTTTGTGATTGTGTAAATGCCATATACGGTTACGTCAACCAAATTAACTTATGTTCAAACTTTTTGCTATAGGATACTGCTTTGTAGCTCACCCTAAAAAGCTCAATGTTTCTTATTCGTAAGAGTTGAAAGGATAATGGATACATAAATAGGAGTAACCAGACATAAAACTCATTAACTCACTTAAAAATCACCGTGTGTGTGTGTGTGTGTGTGTGTGTGTGTGTGTGTGTGTGTGTGTGTGTGTGTGTGTCAGGAAAGAAAGACAGGGTCGTAATAGATGGTTGATTTGCCTTATGCCAGTTGGATTTTTAGTGATGGTTGATCTATTTTTTTGTTATTAAAACAGATGTCGAATAATGTGTGTGGACATCATCAAAAATGTTGCATCGGTTTGTTGAATTGTTACCTACAAGTAATTGGTTATCAAGTAGCCAAAGCCTTAAATGCATTTTCAAAACTGATGCCAGTATTCATTATTCTCACACACATTACATGCAAAACAGGTTGCCTGTTAAGGAAATAAGACTATTATACTAGCATGGTATATATATTTTTGCAATTGTATTGGTGATATGATCTAGGAAAAAGATTACTGGACAAATGGTGTCTGTTTGAAAAAAAGATTAACAGATATTTAGCTGCATTTACTTATTTTCTCCACCGAGGTGAACTTCCTCTCTATTAGTCAGTAAGTTAATGGCGTAAGTAAAGCAGCTCGACCATTGCTCTCGACATTATCAATGTCAAAATACCTCTAGCTTTACATTTTCTCTTGTAGTAGGTCTGTGCTTGTCCATATGGAATACCTGAGTTGACTAAACTATTCTTCTCTCTCCAGAACTCCAATGTGGAGAATTTGCCTCCTCATATTCTTCGCTTGGTCTACAAAGAGGTTTCAGCTTTAGCAGCAGACCCGCCTGAGGGTATCAAGATTTATCCAAGTGAGGAAGACATAACTGAGCTACATACCGCCATCGAAGGACCAGGTAAGGATTGCAATATGGTGTCATGCCAAACTGGCATTGGCCAATCTAAGTTGAATAAATAATTAAAAGGAACACCATGTTGTGTATACATTCTCAAAGTAAGAAATTATTGATAACAATAATAATAGTTGCATGATAAGACACTTGGTTTATTCAGCAGAGAGATATATGTCCTCTGTATGTTTATAAAATTATTATTCATTCAAGTTTTTCAAATCCCACAGCAGTGCTTTTACATCTCCGTTTTGGTTTGCATCCATTTCTGTCTGTCTGAGATGTTTCCTTAGCATATTATACGCAGGAAACTCTGGTAAAATGGAATTACTGAAAGGTCAATACTAAAATAAAATTAAAATAATTTTGGCATTTCATTGATTCATTGAATGCTAACTATCAGGTAACAATCACATCATTCTTTAGTAGTCCATACAATTTAAAGGTCAACGGGGAAAAAACAAAAGCGATGTCTGGTTGAAACTTCACGATATCAGTCCGATTATAGCTCGACGTGGGTGTCGTCTTGCACCAATAAACTACAGTGGGTGTTATCGTAACAGACAAAAATATCATCTAGTCTGAACCAGGCAATAAGTGGGCATGCAATTTGTAAAGGTCTCAGATCATTTTATCACGTTCACTCCCAAGTAACTAGTATGTAAAGTTTTTCTTAAAGTAAAGTCAGCTCCCCCACCAACTATGCTAGGTTATCATTAGTTCATTGTTTCAGACCTTGTTATTGTTAAGTAGGCCTTGAAGAGCCAGACACGCATTCACATTTTGTTAACGCCACCAAAAAGTAACTTCAGTGCATGTTTTATTTATTAGACACTGATACTTGTATTGGTCTCATTATCCGTTTTTTTTTTTTTTTTTTTTGCCGGTCAAATTAACACGTGATTGTTTTACTTCAAGCACACAGCAACGCAGACAATGACATCTCATCCACACAGCATGCACGTCACACACAGTGGGAGCTGCGTCACACACACACACATCATGTCGTCGTAGTGGAAGTTCTTCAGTGTGAATGAAGAAGACATGAAGCTCACAGTTTGTAACGCCTGCAAGTCCAAGTTAAAAAATGTTTGTATGCTGTCAATTCTAGTTCTTGGAAAGAAAGAATTAGCAGGTCAGACTTTTAATAAAACAATCTAAAAAATGGCAAATGGTGAATCTGCATTTATTAATGTATCTAACAGTTTCCATTATAGCCCAAATGGATTATGATTTTAAAAAAAGGGGGGGGGGGGGTTGAACTAAGTGACTTGGGTGTAAGATTTTCTGTTTTTTCAAGTTGACTCAGTTGCCGCTCGATGACCCTGTTTGTTTTTATGGAGCAAGTTTGGCACAGTCAGGACGTACTGTTCATGAGATGAATTCTTTATGCTTTGACAGAGGGAACTCCGTTTGCTGGCGGCGTTTTCCGTATGCGTCTCGTCCTCGGGAAAGACTTCCCTGCAGTTCCACCCAAGGGGTATTTCCTGACCAAGATTTTTCACCCAAATGTGGGTCACAAGGGAGAGATCTGTGTCAACGTGTTGAAGAGGGACTGGAAGGCAGAGCTCGGCCTCAGACATGTCTTACTTGTAAGCAGAATCATCAGTTGTTGTTCTGAGTGTCAGCTGTGTTGCGTCACTATTTTAACATTTCCTTCTCCTTTTATTTCCCCACAGACAATCAAGTGTCTTCTAATCCATCCGAATCCAGAGTCGGCTCTAAACGAAGAGGCCGGGCGTTTGCTGTTAGAGGACTATGCAGAATATGAGTCCCGAGCTCGTCTGCTCACAGAGATCCACGCCATGGGCCCCTTCTGGGGCACTTCAGGACCCTAACGACGGCCCACAGCCGAAGAAGCACGCAGGTGACCCCATGAAGAGAGCGGGACCCAGTGCGGCAGCTGTGCCAGCAGCTCTGGGTAACGGAGCAAATGCAGCCAGTACCACCAATAGCAACAGTAGTAGTAGCACTAATAATGTAGCAGGGAAAAAGAAAGCAGATAAAAAGCGCGCATTGAGGCGACTTTAATACCACCGGAAAATTCTCAGTGTGTGTGTGTGTGTGTGTGTGTGTGTGTGTACGTGTGTGAGCGCGAGAGTGTGTAAATATAAATATTGAAGTGTGCTGACAATGTTTTTGTTCCCTTTTTTTCCCCTGACTCTTTCTACCACCTATCCAGACTGCCCACTTTGTACTCATACCGTAACTTCTGTTTTGCCTCCAGTTTGTCCTGTTGGCATTACGTTTATTATTTCCATACCTGATGATAAAATGTTTGTTCCTCTTTTTAAAGGAAAGACAACACTTTGACTGCGAAAATCATGCCATCCGTTACATTCTGCCCTCGGCCTAGTGTGACTGAATGATACAGGGAAAAGGTTTCACTGTGCAAAACATGGCCTCTAATATCTGTCCATTAATGAGACATAACTACTATTGTCTCAGACTTGTTATAAGCTCTTTGTAAAGTGTTTCTTGGTAAATGCTGCTGTGATGGTACTGTGTACTGCTCAGCCAGGCTCACCTGTGAGTCCAAACCAAGATGTTTAATTAATGTCAGGTTTTAAAATTGACCTCAAATGAAATAATGGTTATAAGTTGCTAAACAATTGTGCAAAAAGTGAGTGGGTTCACTATTGGGAGAGAATATTGTTAATGTCACACACAAATTGTCACATCTTTTTAAATAGTATTTTTCATATTGTGATTTGAATGAAATAAAGGTATGGAAAGACTTGGCAGTGGAGTATAAGAGGTCTGTTATGTTCTTCATGGAATCAACCCCTTTTTTTATGTTAATTTTTCTAAAATTGTTTCACTGTCTAGTATTTTCAAAAGTTGTTTATAATTGACATGTTCATATTCAGCTGTCTTGTGGTTATGTGTGAAGACCTAGATCAGTGGCTGTGGGAGCGGGGTAGGTTGCCAGACTACTTTATAAAAATGAATCCTCTTCTCTGTATTAAGCATACAGTGGTGCGACTCGCTCAAACTACCCCTGCTTCCATACGAAACACAATGTGCTCTCAGGTGCCCAGCTCTCCGACCAGCCATGTGGATACCTGAGACTACGTCTGTAAGAAAATGTCCACGTTTGATAGAATTTGTCTCTCCACCCGTTGCACTGGCAGGGTTTCCTGGGCAGGGTTTTCTCTCTGTACATGCATGCAGGGCTTACATTTCCCAAGGAAACGCACTGAAGCGCTGTCTTAATTTGGATGGAAAATGTGCCTCTGAATCTCCTGTCATTGTGCAGACTGTTGGCTGGATATTTTGTGTCCATTTTAAATTATTTAAATTAATAAAACATTGAAATACAAGAAGTGAAATGAAAAATGAGTCATATTTGCTCTTTTATTTCGAGTTCCTTTGCATGCATAATTATTTATTATGGTAGAACTTTACCTGTTCTGCAATAATAGGTGTGTGTGTGTATATATCAGTATAGCCTCTCAGAATGGATACTGCTTTTACTGCTACAATAGCACTCTATTTAGTTTATAGTGGTCTCCTGTTCTGCATTGATGGAATAACCATTATGAAGAAATCAGTAATTGCATCCACCCCAGCAAACCAGTGAGTGAAAGTGCACCCGGTAGAGTGTCATTGGACCATCTAATGAAGGGCTCATCCAGGCTCTGCTGCAGACATGCAGCAGCCCACCCACCTGTGTAGAAATATCAGCCTGCCATGCAGGTAATGATCAGGCCTTTCTTAGACACCTGGGCCTCCACATAACCCTTTACATCTTCCCCAAGCCCCCTTTTGAAGTGTGTACCTCCTTACCCCCACCTGGCATTCACCTCCCCCAATTTGTGCCAAAGCCATGTTCTTTGCTGTTATCTTTATACTAAAGTATGCATACTAATTATATGAATCTTTATTCTGATAGTGTAGGTCAAGTGTAAAGAGAATGCATGCTGGTGTTCCTGTCGCTGCAGTGTACTGCTATTAATTATGATTCACCATGTAGGCCTGATGTGTGATCACCAATTCCAATTCATGTAACACACTCGTCAGTTAAACTGCAAAAAAAAAAAAAAACGAAATCCGGTTTCATTCATGTGCTGTTGATGTGAGGATCGTGAGGAGGCAATGACTGTGTGACGGTGGCATGAAGCCAAACGAGCCAACTTCATCTCTGACACAGGCCTACCCATCACTACATCTCCTTTTACGTTTTCTACATTTCCATCTGTCCTGCTCGTCTCCAACTTTACGAAATCTGAAATACCGGTGCAGGTCCGGGTCTAATTGACAGTTTCGTTCACGCTCCAGTGTTGGAGCTTTTGCGTCAATCCTCTCCCTTCCCCGTTTTCATCGCTTTCATAATTGCCACCAACATAATGACACAGTTGCTGTGGCAACCATGTCTCCCTTTTTCTCTATCACACACACACACACACACACACATACAAAGAAAAAAAAACACACTTTGGATCGCGGAGGTCTTCAGCTGAATTTACCGACTGCTTTAATTTAATAAGTTTTCCTCCACGTTTTTATAGCTTTGTCTCAACCCTGCGTTTTACTTTGTATGACGGAACAGTAGTTAAATTCCTGACTGATATTTGTTTTCCTCAGAGCAAGTACAATGCAGTTATTCAGGGTCATTCAATTAAAAAAAGCAAATGAATTGGAAGGGAATAAAGATGAACGCCACCAGTTGAATGGGCCTAATGACCATCAGTGCCGAGCAGCGCGGAGCTGAGAGTCTCATCAGCACCAGTCTGAGCGACCAATCACAGCGCTCCCCCCCCGGCGGACCTCCATGAGGCCAGCCGCAGTTAGGCGGTGTAACCTATCTCGCTTGGAAATTATGAAGGGAACCAGCTTCAGTCGATTGTAGATGGAGAAAAGTTAAATTGAGGGATTTCTTTTTTTAATTGGTGACGCGTTTGTCATTTTGAGCACCTGCATTACTGCCTGTTCTCCAGGATAGTTGCACTATAACTTGTGCTGTACAACAATCGGAATTTTCCGATGTGTAGCCTTGTAGTTGAATCGCCTTGTCACATGTTTCAGAACATCTCGTCGGCACTGACTCTCTTCTGCTCGCGTTTTTTTCTCTCTTTCTGCCGTGATGATGGATTATCAATAGCATGATGAAGACACATCATTGAGATCTGCAGCACTTGTGAAAGAAAAACCTTTAAAACAGGTGGCAGATCCAGCAACAGTTCAAGCTGTTCAGATTATCTTCTGCCACAATAACAGGCTGCCATCTGAGAAACGCTGAGATACAGTGCGCAGGCTCTCCCAGCGCTGTTCTCCAGCATCAAACCCCCGAGCAACGCACAGGTAAGACACGACATTATGCACCTTTTATTAATGCAACGCCAATAACCGAATTACACGCAAAAATGATTGATACCTTCATTGTGTGTTTCTATCTCTATGAAAAATTAGTTTGGCTTCTGTTTAGACGCATCAGCTGTGATGAAGGCTGTCAAACAAAACATTTGGTTGAAAGCTGCGCCACAGAAACATCTTTAGTCCTTATGCTGGGCAGACATGTTTTTCATCACTTAAACACTTTAATGAACAGCACATTGTGACATTATGAACATATTGTTATTAAGACCGACACATCCAGCCGGACTACACACACACACACACACACACACTCGCACACACGCACAAACACACGCACCGGCACGGATACACCCACGCACTCTTAGCCTACTGATACATGCAAGTCATTTCCATAACCCGCATGCTTGTTCGTTGCAAGTTGCAACTTATTAACCTAATGAAGGATGGATTGTATTCTAAAGAGTTGATGTCCAAATGCAAAGTCATTGCGCAGCACATATTGTACTCATGATAAGACTGAAGCTGCGCCGCTCCGTGATTAAATGTCTTTTTGCAGCAACATGACTTGCATTCAGGATTTCTCTCCCTTCATTGATTCACATATTAGTGCGATTTTGCAACAGCGTGTCTAAAAAAAATAGAATAAAAAAAGAGGCCATTTTGTTTAATTTCCAACAAACACCTGTTGAAATTGTTGCATGTCCAACCGTCTGCATAGCTGGTCAGCGTCCTGCAATGAAAGTAAGGGGAGCCGTTTGGTTCATTTGTTTTGTTCATTTGCAATGAAAGGAATCTGTAGAAATGCTGTGTTCTCCCTCCAGTGGTTGTGCAACTCAGGGATGCATCTTCTGAATGTGCTGCCCTTCACCCTTTAGTTCCCATCCTCACTCTCTTCCTCTCTGCTGCATTGCAACAGCACAGTATAGAAAATACCTACAGGAAAACATTTGCTTTTTCTGTATGTTGAGTCACTTTGCTGGAAAGATGTGATATTAGACTTTCACGCTTTTTTGGGATGCATGTTTTGAATTCATATATTGAATTTGAAAATCTCATTCATTGTTAGAAAGCTGTAATTGCATGTTTGTTGGGGAGGGGTTTGGACGTATTGGTCAGAAAATCCTCAGAGTGAACAGAGTCGGAGCAGAAAATATGGTTGTGGAAGTTGGGCGGCGAGGCATCAGGGTCATCTTGTCGAGCAAGAGACGGGCAGATGTGACTTTGAAATCTGGATTGTCTAATGGGTGTAGATTGGATTCTGCCTCCCTTCTCTTTCACTGCCTCTTTCACTCACACACAGACAGAGCTGCAGTGCTATTCTGAGAGAGTTAGCTGCCTCAACCCACGCACAGAATCTGAGAAAGAGAGAAAGGCAGAACGAAGGAGAAAAGAGGAGAAGGAGGGAGCAAGAGGAATAAAGGAGAGGGAAGGAGACTACAAGGGGGTTTACAGAATGCCTACTACAGCCTCTCACATGCACACAAAGCCTTTTAACAGTTTCACATTATCCCCCTTTAAATGTTCTAACAGCAGCTGATTTACAGTCCTGATTAGCACTCTTCTTGTGTGTGGCATTGACTGTATTTGCAGATCTGTTTGGCGGTGCTGTTTGTGTGATGTTCTATGTTGTATTGGTAAGTGCTGGGAGAAATGTACTTGATTCTGTGCCACCCACACACCGCCCTCCCACTCATGGTCGTCTCTGCATCTATACCTCTGGCTCTTCCCGCTCGCCACAATCTCTATGCTCATTTAAATCCCTACCCTGCATTTATCCCTCTGCTCTCGTTCTCTCTTTTCTGCATCACTGACTTTTCAGGAGCTCCTGCAACCAAACAGGCACACTAACACACACTCGGCCTCTCACGATACACACAATGCAATTATAAAAAAAAAAAAAAGAGACTGTATTGTGTCAATAAGTGAGGTCGCAGAGCTTCTTTCTAACCAATGCCTCTCGTTTTTGTATTACAGCGGACACTCTGGCCAACACATTCCAGGTTTGTCGACGTGCAAACCCCGAAGGCAATTCTGGAAATCAAGCAGAACATTTAGAGACGACAGAAAAACACTGTTGGAACATTAATCAGTGGGGGGAACTGAGTCTTTGTGTCTCTCGTTTTCCGTTCGCTCAACTCTCCTCAGAAGGTCAGAGGAGCATGTAACCGAAACAAGCGGAGCCCTCGGTGATTTCAGCATTCTGTCTCCCCCATCTGTGCCTACATTCTCCGCTACAGATAGGGACGTTTTTGATAATTACATGTAATTATAATTTCTGTGGGAGACAGATCTGCCTCTGTCTATTATTGCCAACACCTCCAACACAATAACTTCACACATTTACATATTTCTCAACAAAAGTGATATTCTTTGAACCTCAGAGACAAATCAAGAATAATTTTACTTAGAGAGACATGTCACATGGAGACGAAATGTGTCATTCAGTTCATATCTAATTAGTGATACGGTTGAATGACACGGGTAACTTTTTGTGCCTAAAAGCTGAATAGAGAGCATTTAAAATCTGTGACGTTTGCCTCATTTTGCAATGTTTTTCACAGCCTGGGAGCCATTTCCTCGGTTTATGCTAACTCCTAATTTTCAGCACCTAAACTGAGCCTCCTTCCCAATCACAGAAACCGTGCCAGGCGACTATGGATGCACATTAATCCAACCATAGAAGAGATTGAGATAAAGTACACGGTGCATCTATAGATGTGACGAGTGCCTCGTGCCTAGAGTTAACATGGAGATACGTCCCTGCTCCAGAGACACTAGGCATCATTACTAGACAGATGTTTAGTCTGTTAATCCCATTTGATTGTTTACAATGCTGATAAAATTACAATATATATGAAAATAATTATAGATTTCATAAATTTTTTCAGAAAGGAATTGCTTTCATCTTAATTAAGTGCCAATTCTGAATGTGCCAGATTAAAACAGTCATCCTGGAATGAACAAAACAGATAAAAGTGTTTACATTTGATAAGAAAAACTGGCCATAGATTATTGTTCAAGTGCCAAGGTCAGCAAGAATGTATAGGACTGCCATATTGTATTGAAAAATATTTGCTACTAATTTTTACTAGCCTTAGTGGTTACAAAAATGTATTCCTTCCAGCAGTACGTTAGAGATTGGTCATTTTGTTCAGTGAGGAGCGTAGAACAAGGCATTAAGGACTAAAAGCATGAAGATTGTTGTTTTCAATTTGTCCTCTTTACAAAGCCGCATCAATTTTAGTGTTCTGGACTTGAGAGGGCAAAAGATGAAGTCATTACGCATTCAGAGATCCTTTCTAGCAGTAAATTAAAAGCATTTTAATACCATTATCGACAATTATTGAAACCTACCAACTGTTTTTGATAGTGTTAGACCTTTTCATTTGTATTGTTCCTGACCTTTTCTAATATTACACCATATAAATACTCAGTTTCTGACAAAAAAAAGGCTTCAAATTTCCTCCTCCAACATTACTGAATGAAACTACTGATACATCATCAATATTCAGTAGGTTGTACATGCTACTTGAATATTTCACATGCCATTTTAGTGGGTTAAACGGCAAAAGCGGATACTGCATTGACTCAACAACAGAAAATAGATCTCTTAGTCATGTAAAAATGACGCCCACCACCAATCTCCGAGTCCTCGCTGTCTCCCTGCTCTCCCTCCTCACTGCCCCGCTCACCACTGTTGTGGAGACCTCTCCGTCCCCCCCTCCTCAGCAAATAGACCCCCCAGGGAGGCCTTTCACCGAGCAGCCCAAGACTGGCCCGAGCCCCCCTCTCCTTCTCCTCGCCATGCAGGCCAATATCAGGCCAGCTGCTCTCCAAGGCAGGATCAAAACCCCTGAGAAACTTCCAGAAACCTCAGAGGGAGTTCTCGAGACGCCTCCGAGACCCCTTCCCCAGGTAATGTTCCCCAAGAATGTGACTTCATCAGAGGCCCTCGCACCTCCCTTAGGCGCCGCCAAGGTAGCGCCCATTCCACCCCGCATGATGGAATTATGGGTTGATGTATGTCGAGGTTATTATGACGTAATGGGACACTTTGACAACGCCTTCAACTGCTCCAAGGACTCCTTCATCTTTTGCTGTGGAACTTGCCACTACCGCTTCTGCTGCCCAGAGCGTAGCCGGCAACTGGAGCAGGAGCTTTGTAAAAACTATTTCTCTCCAGACTGGGCCAAGCCACAGACGGACGCCATGATTTTACCAGAGGACTTAGGTCCCGACCCAGACTTTGATCCACTGAAGCAGCAGAGCCACAACACGGGCTTCGTCATCGGAGGCGTGATCGTGTTCATGGTGGCTGTCGCTGTGGGCATAAAGGTGGGCTTCAACAAGGTACAACAGGAAGCCAACCAAAGGGACCTCAATATGCCCAGGTGAGGCTTTGATTATTTATTTTTTATCAACTCTCACTGCTGGATTTGTTACTTCATTCAGTGTATGAATGGTGTAATGAATTTAGGTTTTCATGACTCCATAAATGGCCCAGATTCATCATTCTGGGCTCTGAATAATGTTGTTAGTCATCAGATGAAACATATTTGATCTTCATCGAGTGGCGGCTGCAGAATCCATGGTTGTTTTGATCCCTCTGGGCTTTTTATCTCATATACGGCCCGTAATCTTGGCAATAAAGACACGCATTTGGATTTTTGTACAGGTTGCAGTTTTCTATCCTGAGCTTCAGTAGTGCAGGACGATGGTTGTAGACTGACTTAGAGCGTTTGGTTGATCTCTTAAAGAACGATTACTAGCGTATTGTTTTCTTCTAATTCTGCTTTTTCAAATACAATACCATGTTCATCATTGTACACAAGTTGAATAACCATGACCAAGAATTACATTTAATACAATATATATATTAAAGAAATAAAAAAATGGATGTTTAATAAATTGCTCTCAAATCAAATGACCTAAATGTATCCTCACATGAATATGATTGATTTGTTACCAGCCTATACACTGTCCAAATACCTTGTGAACAATACAGATAATGACACATGCTCATCACAAAAGAAGTACGAAGCATAATGTAATACATTTGAAATGATAGTCGATGAAGTTTATTGTCATTTTAAACTTGTGTTTATTACATCATTAGAGCCCTGGTTGACATGCTGCGGCACCAGTCGAGCCCAGTCCAGCAGGATGAGAGAAACAACAGCGTGGCTCTGGCTGTAGGGGACGGGCAGGGGACACTGGGGAGACCTCCGAAAAATCTTTACGCCCCAGGACTGCCCAGCAAGGACAACAGATGTGAGGGTTTAGGGTCTTTTACAGCATTAATGAATAGCACAATCAGAGCTTTTGTTACGGCATCCTTTGTGTGCCGAGGCACATGGTGTTTGTCACGTCTGCATGTGAACGCATCTTGTTTTCTGTGTCCCACCATCAAGATATTTTTGTAGCCATTAGGTATTGTATAAAAAAAAGAACAGGAATCCGGAGATTAGTGCTCTTAAATTATGAATGCTTTACATGACGATGTGGAGACGCTCTGTACATGTGAGATAATGTGAAGGAGAATTGATGCAGATACATAAATGTCTATAGTTTCCTTGATCTTTTTATGTTAAAGGACCATTGAACTGGAAACTGCCTGACATCCATTTTGAGCTGATTACCTTATGTTCTTTTGACTTGCAGTGGGCAATTTGCAACACAATTTCATCCACTCTTCAGGCACCAGCCCCAAACACACCGCAACTATCGGTAAGGCAGCTTGTGAAAGCTCCTATGTAAATAACATGTAATCACCATGATGCTTCGTTTACCTTGTTCAGTTTTGTTTAAGCTCTGAAGTAGACTCATTCTTCCCAACAATAAAAAATATATTTTTTTAGAGCTTTGCGTTGCTTGTGTTGAAAGCAAGTAAAATTCTGTCTGTGCCAGTGAATGTTTGCAGATTCACACACAGCTACGAGCGGAGCGCTATATCCAGAGGAGCAAATCTCATTTAACACACAGTCGTTTTCTCCCTGTGGTCTGTGTAGAACGCACCCCTAGGATGAACAATGCTCAGCTGGCAGCTGGAGGCACCCTGCTTTCCAATAAACACAACAACACCAAATCCCAGCCGGCCTTCCACCACTCCCTGCACAACCTGGCTCAGCTGCCGCCCTCCTATGAGAGCGCCACCAAGCCTGAGCTCAACAGATACTCCTCACTCAAACGACTCGGTAAGTACCTTCATTTTCTAGAATTGATGACAAATGTACCAGTCTGTCTGCCCCTCTCTCCCCTCGCAGCTGTTTCATGAGTACTTAAGCATGGTGACACTCTTGACACTATGGCACAAAGGCCACGATGTGTCATTATGTGCTGATGCTATTTACTGTGGTGATAAACAATTCAGATACATTTTGTTTGGCTTCCAGAGAAAGGTCTTGATGAGTACTCATCTGGTTACTGCACCACAAAGCGCCGGCCTCACACAGCCCAGCCGGCCCTCCAGTCCTCTCAGCACCACCTCCACTGGGGTGGAGACTACACCCTCAGTGGGAGAGGAACCCTTCCCAGGCACGCAGTCCGTCCCTGGATCCCGCCGCCGCCTCCTGGCATGCCTGCTTCACCCACCCCCAATCCTTACCCTCTGGATCCCCCGGAGCCCCAGTATAACCCCAATTACGACACTCTCTCCAAGCCGAGGAAAGTTAAACCCTCTGACCAGCTGCTCAACATGGGTGACGTCCCTGGCAACACGGGGACACTGTCCAGGATGTCCAAGAACCAGCAACACCAGTACTACAAAGCCATGGCTGCCTCCAATAAGAACTCCAACACGCAGACGCTCACCAGGAAGACGCAGGACAGGCAGGAGAGGCAGGACAGACAGGACAGGCAGGAGAGACAGGAGAGACAGGAGAGACAGGAGAGACAGGACAGGCAGGACAGGCAGGAGAGACAGGAGAGACAGGACAGGCAGGACAGGCAGGACAGGCAGGAGAGACAGGACAGGCAGGAACGGATTCTCATGTCCCCGGACCATCTGGAGGAAAGGATGGGTGTCGCCGGGATGGGGGTTACAGATCCATACGCCCACACAGGAGGGGTTGTCCCCACACTGCCTCGCCAGCAGAAGGCCCAGTCCCAGCAGAACGTCTGCGCCACGCCCTCCCTCGACCGACACCACATGATCAAGATGAACTCTCACCCCACGTCTGGACGAGAGCAGGAGAGGAACACGCCCATAACAGGGCACATGAGCGGGGGCATGGGCTGGGCGGGCGAGAATCCCGGGGCGGGGGTAGTCATGGGAACGGGAACACTAGGGGGCCACAGCGCCAGGAGGATGGCTTTTGCAGCGAAAAGGCAAAACACCATTGAGCAGCTACATTTCATACCGGGAGCGGGCGGTGGGGGGTCAACAGGAAGTGCAGGAGGGAGTCAGGGGATCAGGACGGGGAGTAAAAATGAGGTGACGGTGTGAGGTCTGTGCCTAATGTAGAGTTTACCCTCATCAAAGGCACAGGAGTCGTTTGCCCTTTTGCATTTAACTATTAGATATATAACTACAAGAACTAGAGGTATAAAGTATAGTAACATTATAACGTGTTTAGGCTATTCAAATTAGTGTTATCTTGTAATTAAATAGCTTAAATATGATTACTTGATTAAAAATCTAGGTGGGGAATATCTGTTCCAATTATGTAATAGCCTGCATCAGCCATATTTTGTAACACACTTTGCCATATTGCCATATACAGCGGTGCCATTACTTGTAGAAAGACTGACTGGAAGGGTGAAACAAAACCAACAGACATGTTCATCATTTTGTTTTTATATGTTTTTCAAAAAGTACTCAGGAGCCATATTAGATAGGGAACGATAGGATATATATATATATATATATATATATATATATAAAAAGAGGTCGATGCAGAGGAGGACGTTGTGGGATATTGTGTCACAGAATTTAATAGAGAATTGAGCCAACTACCTGCTGGACTGTCAACCTGCTCAGCTCTCGCCAACAATGATTTATTAAACTGAACCTCATGGGTGAGCAGCCCGGTGGACCAGATGAGTGTGAGTGAACCATGTGCCTGGCGAGGGGATTTTGGAGATACTGATACTCAACCTCATCCTGACACAGGGAAACAGAACTGATTTTTGTTGCTTCCTATGTAAATCAGCGGACTGTCTCTGACTGGGACTCAGCAGCCTGTTGGCAGGACTCCGCACCTGATTTTCAACCGCGTACGTTCCCACATTACAAATCTGACGCCTGGGTTGCCTAATTTTCCATGTGACCTTAGATCCAATCCCCAGAGAGACTCACACTCTGATCACTGCTACACTACAGTAGTGTAAACTGATGTTAGATTACGTTATGGGTGACTTTCCACTAATGTTCCCATCTATCTATAGATCAGAACTGTAAAAACAATGGGCTACCAAATAATATAGAGCCATCTGTCACCTTATTACAAAAATATCTTGACACAAACATAGACGAGTCAGGAGACGCATGTGTTCAGTTTACCAATAAAAAGGCAACTTGCTTTAATGCAGGTTGTGAACGAAGAGCAAAGGTTTTTCTACAGAGCACAAATGAATAGACCGTGACGCAGAGGTTGCACTTACACAACTGTCCTTCAAAGCCATTTATGGAGATACAAAGAAAATACCACAGAGGAAGCTGGTCTGACAATCACCATTTTATTATTCTCACCAGGTGACAAATTATACAAGTCAGTGATATTTTGTACATTCAAAGGATTGGCTTCAGAGCAAGCCAAAAAAAACCTCTGAGTCAGGAGAGAGGGCGACCTGAGGCCTTCTCCTGCATGGCTTATGTGCCGTAAGAGACTCGGATGATTAGGAAGCCCTCCCCATCCTCAAGAGGAAGACCTTGCTGTATCATAACGCACTTCAGCCAGTATGAGTAAAAAAAACAACAACAAAAAAACAGAAAAGAGAAAGAAAAAAAAATCTTCATCAATAACAACGCTTATCAATACTAAGGGCTATCCTATCCTATATACTGTAGTATGTGATATCTGTGGTCCATATAAATACTATCTCTTTCTCTTTTTTGTGTTGATATTGTCATGATGTATTAAGTATTAATGTGTACAAAAAACAAGAGCAATTTAAGCACAGTTCAAAGAGAAACACAGAGACAAAATAAACTTTGCACAAAATCTATCCCGATATTTGCACCAGATACAAACTTACTTTGTATCGTGTCCTCAAGGTTTACATTCTGTACGAGCGCGGCTGACAGTGTGACTGATCAATGGAGGGTATTGTATTGAGAGAGGATTTTTTTTTTTTTATCCACATGAAATCAGAGATAATTTTCGCAGATCAAAGAAGGAACTTGTTACTGCTTGGTTTTTGTTCAGTCATGTGGAAGGGTTACAGAGATGAAATACTGATTAACAGAAACACAGATTTCATTTGGAAAATCTTCCTATACACAGTGCTAAATGTAATTGTTATGAATATGATGGAGTGTTATTATTAATAATTATTATAACTGTTATGGTTATTATTAACAATTATCTTATGATGTGATGTTCTTTTACTTGGTGGGATTTAAGTGTTTATTGTTTTTAGATAGCTAGCATTCTCATGACTAGTTGTTTTTTTTCATACATCTGGTCATTAATTCAAGTTTTTAAAAACATTCCAAATCTTGATGCATGCCAGCTCCATTTCATTGAGAGGCAGTTACGGTATGCCTGGATTTTAAGGTCATCCACGCTTATATGGCCAATTTTTCCAGCTGTATGTACTGTGCCTAGACATCGGCCTTATGACTTCTTGATCTCAAGTGAAATTAGGTTTCCACTCGGGTATTAAAAATATCTATTGAAAAAATCTGCAGCCTTCTAAACGTATGTGTAGACAACGGTGTTTTAACAGCCAGTGAGGGATAGGTGTGTTCGAACGGGCCAGAAGTTATTAACCAGACTGGAGGCGGTCTGTTGTCTCCACTGCAGCAGCCTGACCCAATAACATATTGTGGGTT